>NW_007001320.1:0-746 GCF_000164805.1 Carlito syrichta
CGCCTTCCGAGTAGCTGAACTACAGGCACTCGCTACCATGCCCGGCTGATTTTTTGATTTATTGTAGAAATGAGGTCTCGCCAAGTTGCCCAGGTGGGTCTCAAACCCACGGGCTCTGGCAATCCACTCACCTCAGCCTCCCAAAGCGCAGGATTACAGGCTGAGTCACCGAGCCTGGCTTATTTTTATTATTATTATTATTAATAATTTTTATAGTCCCGAGGTCTTGCTGTGCTGCCCAGGCTGGTCTCAAACTCCTGGGCTCAAGCGCTCCTCTCTCATTGGCCCTCAAACCCTGGGATTACAGATGTAAGCCATTGCACCTGGCAAGAATTATTTATATTAAACCATACCAAATAGGTGGTATGGTTTCTGTCTCCTGAATAGATCTTTACTGATACAAGAGATTAAGCCTTCAGAAGTCAAAGGAGGAAGTGATTTATTCTGACAATGAGGATAGAGTACAATGACTTGAACCAGACTTTGAAAGTTGACTTGGATTTTGATAGATAGAGAATGTGAGTAAAATATGAGTTTCAGGAGACACTGAGTATGGTGACCAGGCTGCAGTGCAGGATTTATCAAGGAGTGCAATCAAGGGACACAGAGGCCTAACCAGTGTGGATTTTGGTGGCATAGCAATGAACCCAGGCTTTTTTTATGGGCAATGAAGAACCATCAAATGTGTCTGAGGAGGAGCAGAACAGGATTGAATGTGTCAGAGGAGTATCAAGAAACTTGCCTGA
>NW_007001321.1:0-751 GCF_000164805.1 Carlito syrichta
GATTCCCAGTGATGTGAAAATATACTAAACTGATATTTATATTTTGTTCTTCTGAGAAAAGATTCTTGCAACTATTTTCACCATGTGAAGTATTCAAATAAAATATTATTTTATGCAGTAGGAACAAGATGATTAATACTTTTGACATAATAACATTACAGCTAGCTCAAATATTAGCTCAATTTTTCAATGTCAATATCAGAAGTTAATGAACACAATATATTTGCTACAATTCAACATCATCTTCTGTGTGTAAGATCAATGAAAACAAGGGTCAATGTATTTTTTAGTAATATTTCACAGAAAGTCAGCTTTTCATAGCAGTGAAGAACTTGGGCAAAATAATCACACAATCTTGTATTTCAACCTGTGCTCTGTTATTTAATTGCTGAAGCACATGGAATTAATGATTTAACTGTTCAGTTTCTCAAGTTTCCCAGTTGTACAGGTAGAATATATGGGGGTGCCAAAAAAATGGGCACACAATTTAAGTATGATGTTCACTCACAAGATGGCATTGATCAAATAAATGTTGGTATCATCATGCAACAGGTAGAATGGTCAAATAAAATGGCAGATGCTGGGTTGAGTGAACGTCATGCTACAGTAATTTAATTCAACTTTGAAAAGTCATATATAACTAACATCTCATAAAATGTGTATGCATTTTTTGGCACCCTCTGTAGCTGTAGCATAACGCTGTTATGGAGATTAAAATGTGATGCACATAAATTTTGGAAGACAGTGTTAA
>NW_007001322.1:0-765 GCF_000164805.1 Carlito syrichta
AACTAACTGACTTAATCAACTAGCCAACTGACTTAACTAGCTAGCTACCTAGCTAGCCATCTGACTTATCTATCTGTTTTACTTAGCTTGCTACATAGTTATCTATTATATAGCTAGCTGACTTAACTAGCAAGCTAGCTGACATATCTAGCTGACTTAACTAGCTAGAAACCTATCTAACCAGCTGACTTAACTAGCTGTAATAACTAGCCAGCTATCTGGCTACTCATCTGACGAAACAAGCTTATTAACTAGCCAGCCGGCTGACTTACTAACTGACTTAACTAACTATCCAGCTGACTGCCCAGCTGTATTAACTAGCTGACATAACCAGCTAGCCAGATGGCTCGCCAGCTGACTTAAGTAGTTAGCTACTTAGCTAGCCAACTGGGAAGCCAGTTGGATTATCTAGCTTACATAACTAGCTAGCAAGCTGACTTAACTAGCTGACTTAACAAGCTAGCTAACTACCTAGCCAGTGGGTTTAACTAACTAGCTACCTAGATAGCTATCTAGCTAGCCAGCTGACTTAACTAGCTTACTTAAATAGCTGGCTAGCTGACATCACTAGCTGACATATAGCTAGATTCCTACGTAGCCAGCTGACCTAGCTAGCTGAATAACTAGCTAGCACAATGGCTGTCCATCTGACTTAACTGAACTTTTTAACTAGCTAACCAACTCGATAGCCAACAGACTTAATGTGATGACTTAACTAGCTAGCCTACTGGTTGTCAGCTACTTAGCTAGCTGACATATCCAGGA
>NW_007001323.1:0-744 GCF_000164805.1 Carlito syrichta
GACCTCTTGAAGACCTTAGCATTGCACACTGAATTAAGTCCAGACTCATCCTTCTTACCTCTATGCTCTGCTCCAACCCAACTTTCTAGCTACCACTCAGTGCTCTAGTCTAGTCCAATGCCCACCCACTCATCTCACTCCTATCCTCCCTAAAGAAACATCTACCTGGCTAGATGTATCCTCTATTCTGGTTACCTTCTGGACGTTTTACATCCCAATGTAGTTTTTCTCCATTTAAAAGACCAGAGAAAGGTATTTTGTGCAGAGTTTTCACGCTTCTCAGTATGTTCAAAATGAGGCTATATGACTTAGTGGTACAGTAGATATAGTTGGAATCAGACAGACTGCTTTGTTATTTTAACATCATTAAAAGCAAAATAAAACAGCACTGGCATTCCATATGTTTGGGAAACACTGAGCTAAACAAAAATTATTCAAGCTTTTTCAATGTTTTTTTAATTGCAAGATTTCCCAGAACCCTTAAAATGTTAATACATGCTGTGACTTTTCAAGGGCAGCACTGAAAACTCATGTAGCTTACTCTGAATTTGACTACAAACCCTTTTAAAAAAACAGATAATCCCCAAAGAGTACTGTTTCTTAGAAGAGGTAAAAGTTGTCATAGAATTTTGCATGTATGATCTTCACAGTGTTAATATATATGTTTATATTCTTCACATAGTTATTTGCATATTTTGTATTCATTCTCTCCTTTAGCTTTTTGCATATGGTGCTGAAAATAGC
>NW_007001324.1:0-513 GCF_000164805.1 Carlito syrichta
CTCCATTAGCTCTAAGGAATGTGGTTCAGGAAGGTGCAGGAGAATTAGAATGCTTGTCACGCCCTTCTCTAGGGGATGTGATAATGTGGGTGGACATTAACGGGTCTCTCTGTCACAGGTTCTCCAAGACATCCACAGGTGGTCGATAAGGGAGTCACAGCAATCATGTCTACCTGATTGCAGCATCTCCAAAGAAAAGGATTTAAGCCAGGACTTTGGGGGCTACAGTGCCATACTCACCTAGAATGCAGGGCCGTGAACTTTTCTTGAGTAAATCTTATCTTTTCTAGCCTCTGTGTGTTGCAATTCTTTGCATTTACTCAGATCTCTGGGTTGCCAGTGCGGCATCTCCAGCACACTGGCTCCGACGGTACTGCACCTGCCTCCCTGTTCCTCTCTCTCTCCATCCATTCACCCTCACCCTATCCAGACCCTAACAGGAAGGACCTCTCAAGTGCTGAGTTCCAGGAGCTCCACCCCCTACCTGGATCTAGCTGTGGGACAAAGGGTGTG
>NW_007001325.1:0-693 GCF_000164805.1 Carlito syrichta
AGCTAACCTGCTGTCTAGCATGCTGACTTATCTAGGTTACTTAACTGGCTAGCAAGCTGGCTAGGCAGCTACCTTAACTAGCCAGCTACACTGCCAGAAAGCTGGCTAACCAACTGACTTAACTTACTGACTTAACTAGCTAGCCAGCTGCCTTATCTAGTTGACTTAACTAGCTAGCTACCTAGCTAGCCAGCTGACTTAACTAGATGACTTAACTATCTAACTACCTAGCTGGAAAGCTGGCTGGCCAGATGACTTAACTAGCTGACTTAATCTGTTAGCCAGCTGCCTGGCCAGCTGACTTAACTAGCTAGCCAGCTGGATGGCCAGCTGTATCAACTAGCTGTCTTAACCAGCTAGTGAGCTGGCTAGCCAGCTGACTTAACTAGCTAGCTACCTAGCTAGCCAGCTGAGAAGCCAACTGAATTAATAGCTTACTTAACTAGCTATCCCACTTGCTAGCCAGTTGACTTAACTAGCTTGCTACCTAGATAGTCTGCTGGCTAGCAGCTGACTTAACTAGTTGACTTAACCATCTAGCCAGCTCGCTAGCCAGCTGACTAAACTAAATGACTTAACAAGTGAGTCAGCTGGCTGACCAGCTGACTTAACTAGCTCTCTAAGCTAGCTAGTTAGTGACTAACCAGCTGAATTAACTAGCTGACTTATTTAGCTAGCCCGCTGGCTTGCCAA
>NW_007001326.1:0-738 GCF_000164805.1 Carlito syrichta
CTGTGTATTAGAGTCACTAGACCTCCTCCCTAATGTGTGTCCTAATGAACAGATCTTCTTGGTTGTCATGGGCCTGGACAATCAGTGTGATGGGTGCCACAGTGACTAGTCCTCAAATGTAATGAGTGAACTAGAATCTGGGCCTGCTCCAAAATGGGTTTCCCAGAGACAAGCCCTCCTCTTTGATGGGTGCCCTAGTTTCTGGAACTTCTCCATAATGGTTGCTCCAGTGACAGACCCTCTTCTGTGAAGGGTGTCTCAGTGATGGGTCCTCCGATGTGATTTCTGCAACAGTCACTAGCCCTCATCCAAATTGAATGTCATAATGACCAGCCCTTCTCTTTGATGGGTGTTTAAGCAAATAGGCCTCCTCCATAATTGATGCCCCTGTACAAGCTCTCATTTGTGTTGGATTTCCTAGTGACTTTCTCTCCTCAGTGAAATGTGAACCAGTGATTAAGTCTCCTATGTGTAGTTGTCAGATTGCAGGTCTTCTTTCATAATGATTGCCCCAGTGACTTTCCCTCCTCTGTTATTGGTGACACAGTGACAAGACCTCCTCTGTGAATAGTGCCTTCATGACTGGCTCACCTCAGTAATTTGGTAGGTTAGTAACTGATTTTCCTCTGTTGTGGGTGCCCTAGTGACATCCCTTGTCTGTGATTTTTGTAACAGTACATGGCACCCCTCTGTAATGGTTGCCCCAGTGAATGACTCTCTTCCATCACTGCTGTCTCA
>NW_007001327.1:0-683 GCF_000164805.1 Carlito syrichta
TATTATTGTCTTATGATACTAATTTCCTTATTTGTGTCATATGATACAACTTGCCTTAATAGTGTTTTATGTTACTACTTGCCTTATTAGTGTCTTATGATACTACTTTCCTTATTAGTTGCTTATGATACTACTTTACTAATTAATGTCTTATGGTACAACTTGACTTATCAGTGTCTTATGATACTACTTGGCTTATTAGTGTTGTCTGATACTTCTTGTCTTATTAGTTTCTTATGATACTATTTACTTTAATATGGTCTTATGGTACTACTTGCCTTATCAGTGTCTTATGATACTACTTTCCTTATTAGTGTCATCTGATACCACTTGCCTTATTAGTGCCTTATGATACTACTTGCCTTATTAGTGTCATCTGATACTACCTGCCTTATTAGTGTTGTCTGATACTACTTGCTTTATTAGTGTCGTCTGATACTACTTGCCTTATTAGTGTCGTCTGATACTACTTGCCTTATTATTGCCATCTGCTACTACTTGCCTTGTTAGTGTCATTTGATACTAAATGACTTTTTATGTCATCTGAAACTACTTGCCTTATTTAGTGTACTCTGATACTTCTTACCATATTATTGTCGTGATATATTACTTGGAATATTAATGTCATCCTGATTCTACTTTGCCTTATTAGTGTCTCTGACACTACTTGACTTCCTAGTGTC
>NW_007001328.1:0-806 GCF_000164805.1 Carlito syrichta
CTCACCAGAGCCCAGCAGATCGAGGCTGTGGTGGCCAGGAGCTGCCACTGCACACCAGTCTGGGCGACAACTCAAAAAAAAAAAAAATGAGATATAACAAGCTATACCATGCTAGTATTAACCAACAGAAAACTGGAGTACCTATGGTAATTTTAGGCAAAGGAGACCAGAACAGGAAAATTATGAGAAATAAATAGGGTGTTATATAATGATCAAAAGACCAGTTATCCAAGAAAATGTAACAATCATAAATGGGTAAACATCCAACATGAGTACATCAAACTATGTGAGACAAAACTGAGAGAATTCTTCCACAAAGAATTATCACCAATTTTATACAATACGTGTATATTCCAGAAAATAGAAAAGCACTCATCCCCATTCATTCTATGAGAATAGTATTACCCTAATATCAAAACCAGATAAAGACATCAAAAGAAAGATACAAACCAAGATCACTCATAAAATTAGACACAAAACTTTTTACACACTGACATATCAAATTGAGTAATATAGAATAAGAGTCATATACTTACACAAAATGGAACTTATGCTTGTGGTGTTAGTTCAACATTTTTAAAAATTCAGTATAATTCACTACATTCACAGACTAAAAGAGAAAAACAATATTTTATATCAATAAACAATGGCTAGTGAGGCAACATAAAAAGAGCAAATAAAACTGTACAAATTTTAAAAATAACAACTATGATTTTTTTCATAAATTAAATGATTTCCAATCTCAAAAATGCTAAAGAAATGACAACAGGCCGGACTCAATGACAGCCTGTAATCCCATGCTTTGG
>NW_007001329.1:0-800 GCF_000164805.1 Carlito syrichta
CCGCTCCTTTGTTAGGCTGAGGTGAGTGGACTGCCATAGCATGCGGGTTCGAGAACCACCTGGGTAGCAAGACATCATTTCTAGAATAAATGAAAAAATTAGTCTGGTGTGGTAGTGCATGCCTGTGAATCGGTTATAGGGAAGACTGAGGCGGAAGGATCTCTGTAGCCCAACAGGTCGAGGCTGCGGTGGCCGTGAGCAGCTACTGCACTCCAGACTAGGCAACACAATGAGACTACAATTCAAAAAAAACGAATTCACATGAAACTATAAGCAATCAAGTATAGCCAAAAGAATCTCATCAAAAGAAACAAAGCAAGAGCTATCACTGTTCCGGGCTTCAAACTTTACTATATATTTACAGTAATCAACACAGCCTGGTATTGGTACAAGAATAGGTCCATAGGCCTATGGATCAGGACAGAGAATGAAATCCTCAAATTCTCAAACAACACATCTTGTAAAAAAATTCCAAGATCCACTGGGTAATGGAAAATATTTTCAGTAAATGGTGGTGGGAAAAGGCTGAACACTTGAACAAGGGTGAAACAGGACTCCTAACTATCACCATACACATTAACTCTAAATGGATCAAAGACCTAAACGTTAATCACCACATTATAATAATCTTGGAAAGCACAGGAGACAGCATTATTGAAACTGGAACCGGAAACGAATTCCTATTCTGAACCCTAAATACCCATGCCGTAAAAAGTTAGTTAGAAAAGTGTAATCTTATCAGATTAATATACTTCTGCAATGCAAAAGGAAACATCAGAAGAGCAGAGATACAGCCAACA
>NW_007001330.1:0-858 GCF_000164805.1 Carlito syrichta
TTTCTCGATTTTATTGGTCTGTCTCTGTGTAGCTACCAGTATCTTTCAGGGAATGTTGCTCACGTGTTTTTTTCACTTCTCTCCGGCATTGTGTCTCTTTTCCACATGCTAATTGGTACATATGTCTGTTTCCCTCTAACTCTCCTCTATTTTTAATTTCCTATTGACCCCCCCTTGCACCATTATTTTCCTCTTTTACACCTCCTTTTGAACCAGGGACCAAACCTACATACTGCTACACAGACAGATTGTAAGGCAGTAGGAAATCGGTTCCAGTGTGCCCATACACTTGTTGGTGGATGCTGGAATCAGCATATATATTCTGAATCACAGCTTCCCCCTCAATTAAAACTCAAAACTGCAAAAAGTACAGCCCGCAGCCCACACTCCAACCTCAAAAGTGAACAAAGCCAGAGGACCATCATAAGGAAGAACAGGAGATTGCACAAGTGAAACAAAAGCAACCCCACCTTCCCTGAAAAACAGAATTAAAGAAGGGGAGGGAAAGGGTAAGAGAGAGAAAAATCTACACAAATGAAGAAAAACCAAAAGAAGAATATGGGTTTATTCTAGACCCCTGGGAGGGCAGACACTGAGAAAACTGACTTTGGAATGCAAACAATGAAGAGCCCCCAGAATGACTGGTCCCAAACTACAAACCTAGATATCAAGACATTAATGGAGAGATTAAAAAGAATTGAAGAGAGAGAAGAAGAAACTAGGAAGGAGCTAATATCTGAGATAACAGTAATAAAGAATACTGTGAATGAAATAATAAACTGATAAGCATGGAAAGCAGATTTGCCCAAGAGAAGAAGAATCTCAGAGCTTGAGGGCAAAAATATAGAACTGACTCAA
>NW_007001331.1:0-728 GCF_000164805.1 Carlito syrichta
CCCAGGACTATGGACACCACCAGGCAAGACTCCAATATTTGCATTCTGGGGAGTGACAAGGTCTCGCTTCGTGTCTCAGGTTTGTCTTGAACTCTTGGGCACCAGAGGTCCCCTACCTTGGCCTTCCAAAGCCACATCCCGATTCTCTCCCAATCCATTGACTTTCAGGAACCCTAGACCGAAGGCTGGTGTCTCCTTCCCAAATGATCTCTGTCTGTTCATGATGATCCCAACTCCATACACAGATGCTCTTCTTTTCTTTCCTTTTTTCACTTTTTCTTTGATTTAGCGTCTTACACCATCGCCCAGTTGGAGGGTGCTGGCTCACTCCTGTCCATCGCAACCTCACCCCACAGGGTTCCAGCGAGCCATTCCCCAGGATTCCAAGGAGATGAAATGACAGGTGCACGTCACCATGCACGGTCATTTGGGATGAAGGTTAGAGACAAGTCTCGCTGAGGTTCCCAGGCAGGTCTCGGCCCATGGGCTTGGGACAGCCACTGGCCTCTGCCTCCAATGCACTGAGATGAGGAGGTTGAGTACCAGAGATTGGGGCTGGGAGGTGCTGAGCTTGGGCTATCCTCACATGTGAGGGTCGCTGGGGGAAGAAAATGAGGGCAGAAGGTTTGCAAGAGAATGGATTTCTTTCCTTCTTTTTGCTTTCTTTCTTTCTTTTTTCTTTCTTTTCTTTCCTCACTTAGGTTGCCCAGGTCACTATCAAACCACCA
>NW_007001332.1:0-690 GCF_000164805.1 Carlito syrichta
TAGTCCCAGCTACTTGAGAGGCTGAGGCAGAAGGTCTGGGCCCAGGAGGTTGAGGTTATGGTAAACCATGATCATGCCACTGTCCTCCAACCTGAGCAGCAGAATGAGATACCAATTCAAAAAAAAGAGTAAATTGATCCATGTGTAACACAAAATCCCTTTAGAAGCCATGGGCTTATCCAACTTTTCTTGCTGCGCCCTGCCCAGAAAAATTGGTTGGGAATGTCAAGTGGAAGCCTGAACTCTTATCAGATCTCAATCAGCAATTTGCTCACTTTCCCTAAACCCAGTGGCCCTTGTCCCTCCTCTGTGGCCCTACACAGTGAAGGCTAGTCCTCAAGCCTTTACCCAACCACCTGCTATCAAGTGGCCCTCCCCCAGGAATCTGTCCCTCATTCCTCTGCCTGCTTGTAAGTAGGTATTATGGGATAATCTTGCCTCCCAGTCAGTGTTTTGTCTTTGAGGTTGGCAACTCAGCATCTCCCAATTTCTACCTGCCTCACCCACCCTTAAGACTCCTTCAGGATCTACCATTATTTTTTACCCATAGACTTTCAGTATCCAGATACAAAATTCTTCCACAACCATCTGCAAGGTTAGGTCCTGGGGTGCTCAGCCCACAGCTCCCATGACTCTTAAGAAAGCCCAGGTCTGCCGGGCATGGTGCTCACACCAGTAATCCCAGCACTT
>NW_007001333.1:0-502 GCF_000164805.1 Carlito syrichta
TTTTTAGTTTTAAAAAAGTTATATATTCGGGGGTTCAAGTGAAGTTTTCTTACATACATACATTGCATGGTGGTGAAGTCTGGGTTTTGATTGTACCTATCACCCAAATAGTGAACATTTTACCCATTACTTAATTTTTCGACCCCCACCTTGCTCCCACCCTCCCACCTTTTCTAGTCATCAATGTCCATTTGTCCCGTTGTAGATACGTACATGAGTACCCATTGTTTAACCCTCACGTCATACGTGAGAACATGCAGTATTTGACTTTCTCTTTATAAGTTACTTTACTTAACATATGGCTTCAGGTTTTGTCCATGCTGCTGCAAAAGACATGATTTTATTCTTTTTTATGACTGAGTAGTAGTCCATGGTGTGTGTGTGTGTGTGTGTGTGTGTGTGTATACCACATTTTCTTTTTCCATTCCTCCAGGGATGGATACTTATGCTGATTCCATATCTTTGCTATTGTGAGCAGTGCTGCGATAAACATACAAGTTCA
>NW_007001334.1:0-1077 GCF_000164805.1 Carlito syrichta
AAGTACAAAGCAGATAAAGTTGAAATTAAACGATGTCAGAGTTTGTGGATTTCACCCGTTTATTTTAATGTGCTATCTAAATCCAAGATAGAATTCTTAGACATGAAATGCTTTGGTAATCTTACTTCACATGGCATTAGAACAAGGGTTAGGGCCGGGCATGGTGGTGGTTCACACCTATAATCCCAGCATCTTGGGAGGCTGAAGCAGGAGGATTGCTTGAGCCTGGGAGTTCAAGGCCAGCCTGGGCAGCATAACAAGACCTTGTATCTAAAAAAAAAAAAAAATTAGCCAGGTGTTGTGGCACATGCCTGCAGTCTCAGCTACTAGCGAGGCTGAGGTAAAAAAATCGCCTGAGACCAGGATACTGAGGCTGTGGTAAGCTGTGATCATGCCACTGCACTCCTGCATGGGCATCAAGAGTGAATCCCCAACACGAAAAAGAAAAAAAAAGAAAAGAAAATGGGATAGTTTTATAAATGAATTCGCTATTTGTTATTCCAGGACATTTGCTTAGAATGCGAAATCATTTAGAATAGGTTACAATAACAATTCCTAATATTTAACTATTATTAGATTCAAAGTGAATGTTGTTTAAAACACAATTTTATGCGAGAATGAACTTTACAAATTTCCTTCCATTAAAAAAACAAGTTTATGTTTATATGAGGATCAAGAAGGGCCATTGACCCCGAAACCACTAGGATGCGTTTGGGAGCTATTGAACCCATTTCCTCCCCCTAAATCTGTAATTTTTGTCCGTTTTAAAAACTCTCTGTTATCAAAATGTACTCTTAAACACTATTGTTCTATGAACAAAAAAACAAAACTGGGTTACTTAGAAAAATGTTATTATATGTAACAAAACTCCTCTACCATCAAATTTGTATATAGATGACATAATACCTTGAATTTCATAGTATTTTATACTTCACAGTTGTTTTTTGGTCTTTTTCACTGAACTCTTTTAATCCCAAGTGCAGAGGAAGGGAAGATACCTCCTCCCTGTCTCACAGATGGTATGGTAAGCTCTGACAGATAGCTACTTGCCCACAACTATTATTCTCACAAAATAAA
>NW_007001335.1:0-613 GCF_000164805.1 Carlito syrichta
CCACCTGATACTACTGGCCATTTAGTGCCGTCTGATCCTTCTTGCCTTATTAGTGTCATCTGATCCTATTTGCCTTATTAGTGCCGTCTGATCCTAATTGCCTTATTAGTGCCGTCTGATCCTACTTGCCTTATTAGTGCCGTCTGTTACTACTTGCCTTATTAGTGCCATCTCATCCTACTTTCCTTATCAGTTCCGTCTGACACTCCTTGCCTTATTAGTCCCGTGTGATCCTAATTGCCTTATTAGTCCCGTGTCATCTACTTGCCTTAGTAGTCCCGTGTGATCCTACTTGCCTTATTAGTAGTGTCTGATACTACTTGCTTTATAAGTGCCGTCTGACTCTACTTGCCTTTTTAGTGCCGTCTGAACCTACTTGCCTTATAGTGCCGTGTGATCCTACTTGCCTTATTATTACCATCTGATCCTACTTGCCTTATTAGTGCCATCTGATCCTACTAGCCTTATTAATGCCGCCTAATCCTACCTTCCTCATTAGTGCCGTCTGATCCTACAGGCCTATTAGTGCCGTCTGATGATCCTTGCCTTATTAGTGCCGTCTGATACTCCTTGCCCTATTATGCCGTCTAATACTTCTTGCCTATTTGTTCCG
>NW_007001336.1:0-759 GCF_000164805.1 Carlito syrichta
TCGGACTCCCAGAGCACTGGGATTCCAGGCGTGGGCTTACATGCCATGCCTTCTGGGTTGTTTTTGACAAAGGATCGAGGCCAGGCTCTGGGGCTTACCTTGTCCTTTCAGCACTTTGGGAGGCCAAGGCCAGTGTACAGCCTGAGCCCAACCTCGAGTAACTAAGTGAGAACCCATCTCAACCCTCCATCACCAATTAGCCAGGCCTGTTGGCACACGCCTATCATTCTGGCTCCTCAGAAGGCCAGAGAAACGCTTACTGGAGCCTGGTGGGCCGAGAGAGTGGTGGCCACTAGCGATCCACTGCCTTAAAGCCTGGGTGACAGAGTGAGACTCTGAGTCAAAGCAAAGGAAAAACGGGGAAAAAAAGAGAGTATCCATTTGTGTATGGAGATGGGATCAACGTGATCAGACAGAGATAATTTAGGAAGGAGGCCCCAGCCTTGGTTCTAGAGTTGCTGAAAGATGGTGGATTGGCAGACAATCGGGTCATGGCTTTAGGAAGCTGAGGCATGTGACCACTGGAGCCCAGGTGTTCAAGACCAGCCTGTGCCACGAGGTGGGACCTCATCGTTCTCTGTAATGCAAACACTGGAGTCTTGCACAGTGGCGCCTGCAGTCCCAGCTACATGGGATGCGGTAGCCTACATCCAGGAGCACTCCTTTGCATCATCCCTGCCAACAGAATGTGCAAGTCCAGGCCAGGGACTGTGAGTCACAGCCATCAGCCCCATGTTCTGGGAGGCTGAGGCGGGAGGT
>NW_007001337.1:0-603 GCF_000164805.1 Carlito syrichta
AAATATTTCCAACCTGGTAAAACCTAACTTGAAATTTAAATTCTAAATAATCTGTAAAATAGTTTCTCACATTTTTACTTTATTTTCAGGAAGATATAGGGTTTATCTTCTATCTGGTAAGTTTTTAGTATTTTGCTACCATGCTTTATATTCTTAAAAGCTCAGTTTTTATCTCTGATATTTTTTTTATAACTACTACTCTTTTTATGGGTGAAATATCCTCACTGATCACTTTGAGAAAAATAGTAGTTTTTATTTTTGCTATTTCTAAAAATCCCTCCTACAAAATATTTTTTTGTTCTAAGTTTTACTATTTTTTTGTTCTAAGTTTTACTCTGTTTTTTCTTATCTGTTCATTTCTTTATCTTCAGGTTAGTGCTCTTTCTCAGGTATCTGGCATTCCTTGACTGTTTGCTCATAATTCAGAACTGAGAACCAGAAATCTGTTAAAAAATTCTGAGTGCAGGTGCAGCACACCAAAACATAAACTGTATTTTTCACTAATCTGACTACACTATATCATTGAGAATTGTTAATGTAAATATCTTCTCTTTGCAATGGTTAAACTTTTGAGAAAAAGGTATTTCTAATTCCATATCTTGA
>NW_007001338.1:0-726 GCF_000164805.1 Carlito syrichta
GATTCACTTTCAGTTCTCAGCAATCTGCCCTGTTTTTCCCTGTCTATGTGGATTCCAAAACTCTGTATACAAAAATACAAATGCCCAGTTGTTTCCTAGGTACGTGGAATCCATGTTTCCTTGTTACATTTTAGCAATTCGTACTAAATATTTGGCAACTGCAAAACCGTCGGCCCCCCTCCAAATAAAAGTACATACGGAAATTTAAGTATTACCAAGTTCATCTTAAGACCAGAGTTGCATCCAAATATGGCAAGCAGATACTTTTATTTCAAGAATCTGGCCTTAGTTGTCCCGAGGAACCTATGGGATAGCACTGCCAGATACCTCTTTACAACTCTCAAGAGAACCAGAAAGTTCCTGGAGTCCTGAAATGACTGATTTGTAATAACCACAATCCAATTACCTCCAAAACTTGAGACGAGCTCGATGCCCTGATTCTTGTTCATCCCGTAGCAAGACACCCTGAGAATTTTTCGAATTAGGGACTAGTGTATCATAGATTCCTTATTGTTCCTTAGCAAACGGCCGTGCAGTGTCCTGTATATGAGGACTCCCTTTCCCCAGAATCCTGTTTCGAAACTCTGATTCTTGTTTAGCCGTTAGTAAGATGTCATGTAGATGGTGAGATGGAGGAACAGTGTAAAACAGGTTTCTTATTTTCTCCTTAACAACAGATCTTGTAGATTCTGTATATTGAGACTTGCTATTACCTATTTTGCAGCT
>NW_007001339.1:0-703 GCF_000164805.1 Carlito syrichta
CTTGCTGACTTCACTAGATAGCTGAAGAATTAGCTGCGTTTCTAGCTTACTTAACTTGCTAGCTGGCTAGCTAGCTGACTTAAATGGCTGACTAGATACTTTGCTGGATATCTGGTTAGCCAGCTGACTTAATGATCTAGTTAACTGGTTGTCTACATGGCTAGTCAGCTGACTTAACTAGCAAGATATTTGGCTTGCTAGCTGGCTAGTTAGCCGGCTAGCTAGCTAGTGGGCTGATCAGGTGGTTAGCCAGCTGGCTTAAATAGCCATCCGGCTGACTGGACAATGAGATAGAAAGCTGGATTAACTAGCCAGTCATCCTGCTGGCCAGCTGGCTAGCCAACTGGCTTAAATAGTGGGACACCTACCTGACCAGAATTCTAACCAGCCAGCTTAACTTGCCAGCCACCTAGCTAGCAAGCGTACTTAATTATCTGACTTAATTAGATAGCCATCCAGCTAGCCAACTGGCTTAATTAACTAGCCACCTAGCTAGCCACCTGGCAAGCCAGCTCGCTTAACTCACTGAATTAACTAGCTAGCCAGCCAGCTAGCCAGCTGACTTAATTACCTAGCTACCTACCTAGACAATTGGCTATCCAGCTGAATTAACTACCTGATGCAAGCTAGACAGCTGACTAGCCAGCTGAGGTAACTAGTGAGTGACCTAGCTAGGACACTTTGGCTAGCCAATTGAATTAGT
>NW_007001340.1:0-994 GCF_000164805.1 Carlito syrichta
CATTGTCTATAAGAAGTACACACTAATATAAACACAATTATAGTTTAAAAGTAATGAGAAAACCAGCCGGACGTGGTAGCGCATGCCTGTAATTCTGGCTACTTGGAAGGCTGAGGCAGAAGGATCACCAGAGCCCAGCAGATCGAGGCTGTGGTGGCCAGGAGCTGCCACTGCACACCAGTCTGGGCGACAACTCAAAAAAAAAAAAAAATGAGATATAACAAGCTATACCATGCTAGTATTAACCAACAGAAAACTGGAGTACCTATGGTAATTTTAGGCAAAGGAGACCAGAACAGGAAAATTATGAGAAATAAATAGGGTGTTATATAATGATCAAAAGACCAGTTATCCAAGAAAATGTAACAATCATAAATGGGTAAACATCCAACATGAGTACATCAAACTATGTGAGACAAAACTGAGAGAATTCTTCCACAAAGAATTATCACCAATTTTATACAATACGTGTATATTCCAGAAAATAGAAAAGCACTCATCCCCACTCATTCTATGAGAATAGTATTACCCTAATATCAAAACCAGATAAAGACATCAAAAGAAAGATACAAACCAAGATCACTCATAAAATTAGACACAAAACTTTTTACACACTGACATATCAAATTGAGTAATATAGAATAAGAGTCATATACTTACACAAAATGGAACTTATGCTTGTGGTGTTAGTTCAACATTTTTAAAAATTCAGTATAATTCACTACATTCACAGACTAAAAAGAGAAAAACAATATTTTATATCAATAAACAATGGCTAGTGAGGCAACATAAAAAGAGCAAATAAAACTGTACAAATTTTAAAAATAACAACTATGATTTTTTTTCATAAATTAAATGATTTCCAATCTCAAAAATGCTAAAGAAATGACAACAGGCCGGACTCAATGACAGCCTGTAATCCCATGCTTTGGGAAGGCCAAAGTGAATGGATTGCCCGAACCTGTGGGTTCGAGACTCACCTGGGCAACTTGGC
>NW_007001341.1:0-5101 GCF_000164805.1 Carlito syrichta
TATCCAGCTAGGCCAGGTGGCTAGCCAGCTGACTCAATTAGCTGACCTAACTAGTTAGCCAGCTGGATAGTCAGCGACTTAACTAGCTGACATCTCTAGATAGCCAGGTGGAGAGCCAGCTGACTTAACTAGCTAGCTACCAACGTATACTACTGGCTTTCCTGCTGAATTATTTACCTAGTTACCTAGTTAATAAACTGGCTAGCGAGCTGACTTAACTAGGTGACTTAATTAGCTAGCCAACTGGCTAGTTAGCTGACTTAAGTAGTTACCTACCCAGATAGGCAGCTGGCTAGTCAGCTGAATAGCTAGGTGACTTAAGAAGCTAGCCTGTTGGCTAGCAGGCTGACCTAACTGCCTAGCAGCCTAGCTAGCCAGCTGGATAGATAGCTGAGTCAACAAGCTAACCACCAACGTAGCCTGCTGGCTTGCCAGCAGACTTAACTACCTTGCTACCTACCTAACTAGCTGGCTAGTGAGCTGACTTAAATAGTTTACTTAACTAACTACGTAACTGGCTAGCCAGCTGACTTAACTATCTAGCTACCCAGAGAGGCAACTGGCTAGCCAGCTGACTTAGCTTGCTTAATAAACAAGCTAGCAAGCTGACTTCTCTAGCTGACTTAATCAGCTAGCTACCAAGCTAGCCAACTGGCTTAACTACCTGGCTTAACTAGCTAGCTACCTAGTTAGCTATCTAACTAGCCTGCTGACTTAAGTAGCTTAATTATCTAGCTAATTAGCTGACATAACTAGTTAACATATAGAACTAGCTTCCTAGCTAACCAGCTGAATTAACTAACTGAAATAACAAACTAGCCTGATGGATAGCCATCTGCCTAAACTAGCTTTTTATCTAACTAACCAGTTGGAGAGCCAACTGACTTAACGAGTTGACTTAAATATCTAGCCATCTGGTTTCCACCTGACTTAACTAGCTGACTTAGCCAGCTAGTCAGCTGGCTAGCCAGCTTACTTAACTTGCTGGTTGCCTATCTAGCAAGCTGGCTATTCAACTGACTTACCTAGTTGACTTAAGCTAGCAAAGTGGCTTCACAGCTCACTTAACTAGCTACCTACCTACCTAGCCAGCAGTCTAGACAGCTGCTTAACTAGCTGGCTTGAATAGCCAATCTGCTGGCTTGCAAGCTGACTTATCTAACTAGCCACCTACCTAGCCAGCTGACTAGACAGCTGACTAAACTAGCTGACTTAACCAGCTATCCAGATGGCAAGACAGCTGATTAAACTAAAGACATCACTAACTAGCCAGGTAGCTATCTAGCTGACTTAACTAGCTAGCTAAGTACCTTGCCAGTGGGCTAGCCAGCTTTCTTAACTAGCTTAATTTAACAGCTACCCAGCTGGCTAGCCAACTGACTTATCTACCTACTTAATTACCTGAATTAACTAGCTAACTACTAGCTAGACAGCTGACTTAAATAATTAGCTAACTAGATCGCTAACTCGCTAGCCAGCTGATTTGAACAGCTAGCTAACTAGCTAGCTACCTAGCTAACAAGCTTTCTTAAATAGTTAGCTGCCTAGCTAGCTAGCTGACTTAACCAGCTAGCTAACTAGTTACCTTACTCGTTTTGTAACATGCTATCTAGCTGACTTAGTCATCCGACTTAACTCAGCTAACAAACTTTCTAGGAGGACCAAGCAACTTACTTATCTCGTTAGCTAACTAGCTAGCTAGCTGACTCATCCAGCTGACTTAACTCGTTAACTAACTAGTTAGCTAGCCTACTCAAACAGCTGACTCAAACCGTTTGCTAACTAGCTAGCTAGCTGACTCAACCAGCTGACTTAAACAGTTAGTTAGCTAGCTAACTACCTGAATCAACCTGCTGACTAAACCCATTAGCAAAGTAGCTAGCTAGCAGTCTTAACCAGCTGACTTAATTAGAAAGCTGACTTAACTATCTGAATTAGGTAAGTGACTTAAATATTTAGGTAGTTGACTTAACTGGCCGACTTAACTAGTTAGCTAGTTGACTTAACTACCTGAATTAAATAGTTAGCTAACAATTTATCTAGCTGAATAACTGGCTGACATAACTAATTAGCTAACTAGTTAGTTAACAGACTTAAGTACCTGATTTAAAAAGTTAGCTAACTAGTGAGCTAGCTGACTTAGCTAGCTAGCTGGTTAGCTAGCTGACTTAGCTAGTTGAGTTAACTAGTTGGCTAACGAGATAGCTAGCCTGCTTAATGAGTTGGTTAACGAGTTAGCTACCTCTTTTAACTAGTTGGTACACGAGTTAACTATCTGACTTAACTAGCTGTTTAATGAGTTAGCTAGGTGACTTAACTTGTTGGTTGTCGAGTCAGCAGAATAGTTAACTGTTTTAGCACATTGGCTGACTACATGACCGACTTGTTAGCTAATTTAACAAGTTGACTGACTAGTCTGCAAACTAGTTAGTTAGGTTAGATAGTTGACTAACGAGTTTGCCCACTTGTCAGCTCTTTTAACTATTTGGATGGCTGGTGTGCTGACCTAACTAGTAGGCCAATTAGTAGGCCGATTATTTTGATAGCCTAACTTGTCAGCATCTAGTTAGCTGAGCTAACTTGTTGGCTTACAAGTTGTCTTACTGTTCGGCAGATTGGTTAGCTAACTTTACTGGTTTGCCGACTAGGTGGCTGACCGGTTAGCTGACTTAACTAGTCGGCCTGCATATGAGCCGAGAGGTGAACTGAATTTGCTAATTGTCTGGCAAATGAGCCAACAGGTCAACTGACTTAACTAGTCGGCTGGTGAGTGAGCCGACTTCTCAGCTGACTTAACTAGTCGGCCAGCAAGTGAGCTGACTGGTCAGCTGACTTTAGTCAGCTGGCGAGTGAGCTGACTGGTCAGAGGACTTAATTCATAGGCCAGCAAGTGAGCCGACCTTTGAGCCAGCTTAACTAGTTGGCCAGTGAGTGATGTGACTGGCGAGTTGCCTTAACTCATCAGGTAGCGAACGAGCCGATGGTTGAGCTGACTTAACTAGTCAGCTGGTGAGCAAGCCAAATAGGTAGTTAACCTGTTGGCCTGTTAGTGAGCCAACAAGTTAATTGACCTGTTGGCTGGTGAACAAGCTGACTCTTTTGCTGACCGTTTGGCAGGCGAGGGAGCCGACTAAAAAGCTGAACTAATGGAAAGCGAGTGAGCCCACTAGTTAGATGACCAACTAGCTGAGTTGATACAGACTACTTAGCTAAATAACTAGCTGATTTAACTAGCTAGCTGATTAGCTAGCTGGCTATCTAGCTGACATAACTATATAGCAAACAAGCTATCTAGCTGTCTAGCTAGCTGACTTAACTAGCTAGCTAACTGGCTAGTTAGCTGGCTATCTGACTTAACTATCTAGTTGACCAGCTAACTAGCTGACTAGCAAGCTCTATAGCTAGCTGACTTAACTAGCTAGCTGAGTTGCTAGCTGACTTAATTAGCTAGCTGGATAGCTAGCTGACTTTACTAGCTGACTAGCAAATTGGCTGGATAGCTGGCTAACCAGCTGACTTAAGTAGCTAGCGGCATGTTTGGCTAGACTGCTAGCAATCTGGCTTAACTAGCTAGCTATCTGGCTGGGCAGCTGGCTAGGGAGCCAGCTAGCCAAGTAGCAGCCTGGCCAGCTGGCTAGCCAGCCGACTTAATTACACAACCTGCTGGCTGGACAGTAAGATAGCCGGCCGGCTTAACTAGCCTGCCACCCTGCTGGTCAGCCGGCTAGGCAGCCAGCTTAACTAGCTGGCCACCTACCTGACAAGCCTGCTAACCAGCTGACCTAACTTGCCAGCCACCTAGCTAGCCAGCCAGCTAACTAGCTGACTTTACTAGCTCAGTTAACTAGATAGCCACCCGGCTAGCAAGCTGGCTGAACTAGCTAACCACCTAGCTAGCGATCCATCTATCAAGCTCACTTAACTCGCTAACTTAACTAGGTGGCCATCCGTCTAACCAACTGACTTAATTAGCTTGCTACCTACCTATTATGTGGCTAGCCAGCTGACTTAACCAGCTGACACCACCAGGCAGCCAGGTGGCTAGTCAACTGAAAAAACTAACGAGTTACCTAGCTAGCAAGTTGGGTAGACACTTGAATTAATTAGCTGACTTAACCAGCTAGCCAGCTGGTTCGCCAGCTCACTCAACTAGCTGACATAACAATTTAGCCAGCTGGCTAGTGAGCTGACATAACTAGCTGACAACATTAGCTAGCCTGGTGGCTAGCCAGCTGAATTTGCTATCTAGGAACCTAGCTAGACAACTGGGAAGCCAGATGAATTAACTAGCTGACTTAAATAGCTAGCCAGCTGACTAGCCAACTGACTTGACTAGTTTGCTACCTAGCTAGCCAGCTGGCAAGCCAGTCGTCTTTACAAACTGTCTTAAATAGCTAGCAAGCTGGCTGTACAGCTCACATAACTAGCTAGCTACCTAGCTAACCAGCTGTCTAGCCAGTTAAATTAACTAGGTTACTTAACTAGCTAGACAGCTGGCTATTTAGCTGGCTAGCAAACTTGATCTTGCTGACTAGCTAGCTGACGACCTAGCTGACTTAACTAGCTAGCTGCCTAGCAAGCTGACTAATAGCCATCTATCTGTCTAGCTAGCCACCTACAAGACCAGTCTGATCACGAGCCATGTTAACTTGCCAGGCACCTAATTAGCCAGCTGGCTAACGAGCTGTCTTATCTAGCTGACTTAACTAGAAAACCATTCTGGTAGCCAGTTGGTTTAACTAGCTATCCACATAGCTAGCCAGCTGGCTAGTCAGCTAACTTAACTCAATGACATAACTAGCTATCAATCTAGCTAACCAGTTGGTTAGCCACTAGCTCTAACTAGATGAATTAACTTGCTAGCCAGATGGCTAGTCAGCTCACTCAACTAGCTGACTTAAATAGTTAGGCAGCTCGCTAGCCAGCTGTCTTAACTAGTTGACATCACTAGTTAGACAGGTGACTAGCCAGTGGACTTAACTAGCTAGATACCAATGTATCCCACTAACATCCCAACTGACTTAACAACCTAGCTTCCTAGCTAACCAACTGGCTAGCGAGGTGAGTTAACTAGGTGACTTACCTAGCTAGCCAGCTGGCA
>NW_007001342.1:0-679 GCF_000164805.1 Carlito syrichta
TACCTACTTTATTATTGTGAGATTATTCAATAATTCATCAAGGAGTTGTTGTGTCAGGAAATGTGCATGATACAAGCCAACCTCTGCCCTTGTGGGAGTCAAGCCATGCAACAGTTACTACCAAGATTTCCACTCTATCAATCACCCAAACAAGGCTGCACTGTCACAAAACTCAGTGGCACAAACACCAAGTGTCCAGGCATTTGGGTGGTCAGGCAGGTGGCTCTGATGACCTTGCCTGTGATCCTGTGGAGGTCAGGAGTTGGCTGGCTGGTGCTGTGTAGGCTGGTCTCAGATAGGAGGAGGAGGGGACCTTGGTCACGTTCTGTCTTTCATCTTCCTCCTGACCCTGGAGGACTCTCCCAGGAATATCCTTTTCTTGGAGACATCAGAAGCTCAACAATGAGCTTCAGAATTCTTCAGAGCTCAGTTTCAATGTGCCCACCAGCACCTTGTGAGACAAAGTCCATCCATCCATGATCAGGTCCAGCCAAAGATATAGGCAATGGGGGAAGAGTTGGGCCCTTTTGGTAATCAATTCACCACAGCATATTATAGAGGAAGGAGGCAGTGTCCACAGGATCATGTGCCTTCTGTAATGTTGCAGAGCTCTGTGCCTGACCACGGACTTGAACTTGGGCAAGCTGGATTGCACGGACTATATGCTGTGGCTGTCACA
>NW_007001343.1:0-857 GCF_000164805.1 Carlito syrichta
CTCCGGTCCCAGCCCCCTCCAGATCCCTCCCCGGCTGCATTGTCTCCAGCCCGGTCACCCGGCATCAAGCCGCCGGTCACACAGGGAGGCTCTGGGCACCCGCCCCTCAGAGACGCCGGTTCCATTTCTGGCTGAAGTACTCTGTAGGGTCCCAGTGCCACTCTCGCTGTGTAGAGCCTGCCCTTTGGAACTTTGGAGCTCTGGAACTCCGGGTCCACCCTGGCTGAAGCACTCAGCGTGAGACCCCAAACCAGAGGAACCAGACAAGCGGAGAAAAACAGATCTGCTTAAACTGCCTTGCCATTTTCCAGGCAGAGACTTCCATTGCCCTGCCTACCTATCAACAAACTTTACCTCATTTCCTAAGGCCAGGTATTGCAGCGTGCGGGGAAGTTTTGGGTCCCTGCTCCCTCCAGCTCTCTCCCCGGCCTGGCACCCGGCACCGCCGGTCGCACAGGGAGGCTCTGAGCACCCGCCCCTCAGAGACACCGGTTCCATTACTGGCTGAAGTACTCTGTAGGGTCCCAGCGCCACTCTTGCCGTTTAGAGCCTGCCCTTTGGAACTTTGGAGCTCTGGAACTCCGGGTCCACCCTGGCTAAGGCACTCAGCGTGAGACTCCAAACCAGAGGACCCAGACAAGCGGACAAAAACAGATCTGCTTAAACTGCCTCGCCATTCTCCAGGCAGAGACTTTCATTGCCCCACCCAGCTAGCAACAAACTTTACCTCAGCTCTTAAGGCAACAGTGTGAAACAGGAGACAAAGCCCCACCCCTATGCTGCAATGAAAAACAAAAGGGAGAGGCTGGAATCAGAGATCACAGAAGGACTCTAGTCTGATCGCTTATTTTGACTTA
>NW_007001344.1:0-330 GCF_000164805.1 Carlito syrichta
CCTTTCATGAGGTTCCAATCACCTGGAGTTGCAACGTCATGCAAAGCCCTTGATTAGAATTTCAGGCTTTACTTTTGAGACTCACTCAAATGGTTATTAACTGAAGCCCTCATTTCCTTGAATACTCTTGTCTGAAAGTCTCAGTTTCTTGCCTTGTAGACCTCTCCACAGGGTTGCCTGAATGTATTCAAAACAAGACAATTGGCTTCTTCCATGGTGAGTGAGAGAGAGAGAGAGAGAGAGAGAGAGAGAGAGAGAGAGAGAGAGAGAGAGAGAGAGAGAAGGAATTCATGCCTAAAAGAGAAGTTAAGGTCTTTATCACCTAATCTC
>NW_007001345.1:0-758 GCF_000164805.1 Carlito syrichta
GGTTTGCATTTCAGGGAGCAACGAGGCCTTGATACTTAGCCCAGGTTGGTCTCGAACTCCTGGACTCCAGTGGTCCCCCACCTCGGCATCTCAAAGCCACATCCCGACTGTCTGCTGATGCACCGTTCATATGGGAACTCTAGTCCCAATGTTGGAGCCTCCTCAAATGATCTCTGTCTGTTCACAAAGATCACAATTCCATACACAAATGGATGCTCTTATTTTTTTTTCATTTTTTCTTTATGTATTTGATTTGGAATCTAACTCCTTTGCCCAGGCTGGAGGGTGGTGGCTCGCTTCCGGCCACTGCATCCTTGGCTCGCTGGCCTCCAACGAGGCTTTACCTGGTGTCAGTGACCAGCACTGACCAAGGGTGGGTTAGGACCCGCACCGGAGAATAAGGAGATGGCGAGAAGACCACTCGGAGGCAGTTCTTCTGGGAACAGTCTGATCAGGACTGGAGCTGATTTTATTCAAACCTTTTCCAATATATATACCATTTTATATACCCTCCAGCAGTGTGATAATCACTTGCTAGGGGCGTACAAGTTCTGTGCTTTACAAACCATGCATCACAAGACCATCACGAGACTTGCAAGTTTTGAGCAAACAATTAGACTCCATGATGCCTGACGTGCTTCACAAAACTCACATCACGTCACAGGGTGCACAATTTCAATTGTTCAAATGTCTTCCATAGTGTACAATAAATCATTCAATATTATACTCTTTGTTCTAAACCCTGATTAATACCAAAA
>NW_007001346.1:0-801 GCF_000164805.1 Carlito syrichta
CAACCACTGTGTATAAGGAAAATAAAAAACTTTCTCATTCTTTATTTTTAATGGTTAGCAGACCCTATACTAAAATAACACCTTAGATGGGTAAGATGGAGGAGGAAGTGTGTGAGAACTGAGACAAGTCGATCCTGAAGGCAGCTGCTTTTAAACATAATTTAAGAAAGTATAGACATACTAGATATAAGTTTATAAGGGTAAAACGATTTGGTAGTATAATCATATAAGAGAGAATAGTTAAGTAGATAAAAATAGGATGATGATTAAAAATAATTAGATAATAAATAATTAAATAAAAAATAAATATAGGACATAAGAGTAGTCAAGTATAATTCATATAAAGGTTGTTAAGTATTATTAGATTATGATTCATATAAGCAAAATAAGAATAAAAATAAATACATAATAGGAAAGTTTATAGGAAATAATTAAGAAATAATGAAATTAGTTATAAGAAACAATAAAATTAGTTATAGATGTAAACATCAATATGTTGCTGCTAAGTTACATGTAAGAATTGTTAGAAATATGATATAAAAGGGGTAAGGGTTGAAAGGTTACCGTTAATTATTTTTAGCAAAAATTGTTTCATTCCTGTCTGTTGGTTTTAACATAATGGATACAAAAAAAAGAATAGGGAGGAACAAATAAATCATTGTAGAACGTTTGATTGTAAAACATAATGTAAGTTTTTGTGGGCATATGTGTGAGGGGTTTGAGGGTTGAGAATGCCTTATATAAACGTGTGAAATTGAATAAACTTTGGGAAAGTCCCGAACTTGACCCAGTAAGTTGACT
>NW_007001347.1:0-739 GCF_000164805.1 Carlito syrichta
CATTCTTAAATTTTGGCGCACTCTGTGTTTTCTGCTTGTTAATTTTGATTAACTGTTACAGATGTGCAATCCTTAGAGAAAAGATTCCCTTATATTTTAAGGACATATAAAATCACATTCCTTTTATATTTTAACACAATGTATATTTTTAAAAGAGTATTTCCATTTAATCCGCTAGTATTTTCTGTACCTAAGACATAATGCTGTACTCTGCAACAAAGTATCCGATTAGTCTGATACTTTTAATCACCAACCTTTTAAAATGAGACACACCGAAAAAAGAGAATTTGGGTCCCAATATATATAAACCAAAATAACATGGAGATTTACAAAGTATAAGAATTTGGGCTCTGCATTAGTATAAACATTTAGATAATTGAAAATTCTGGAACACTGATCATTATCTTAGCAAAAGTAATGTTAAAATCCTGTAGAAAAAACTGCTCAAAGTTTGTTACACAATATTAAAACATCCAAAAGTTTCTAAACTAAAGAAAGTGCTAAAATAATATTTGTTTGTGCTATAACCAAGCTCAAAAACCCCCTCAGGTTCTCTCCCAGTTTGGGAGTGTCTCGGTCCTCTCAATAAACACTGCTTTAAAAAAAAGACTAACTCGTTTAGAGGATTCTTGAGTGGTCTCTTATCTCTGGAGAATTTTTGGATAGGTGCGAACACATGCTTATCTTCACTTTTTGGAATGAATCAACATGTCTACGCATTTGGCAAAACACAGTACAC
>NW_007001348.1:0-568 GCF_000164805.1 Carlito syrichta
ACTCAGTGGTGTGTGAAGAAGTTGGGACTCTTATTATCACAGCCAAGACTTTTCTTCTGGGACATCTCAGTAGTATTTGCCCATAATCATGCCTTCCCTCTGTGAATATATGTTACACTCAGTGTTCTGGACACTTCACTCTCCTGCCTGTTCTCCTAATTCATTATCAACACTTCCTCAATATCATTTGATGAATGATCAACATTAAGTGGTACCAAGATTCAGAACTGTCTTCTGTCGGTGACCTGCACTGACCAGAGGGAGGGTTAGGACCGCACCGGTGAATCAGAGACGGAGAGAAGAAAACTACTCGGAGGCAGCTCTTCTGGGTTCAGCCTGGCCAAGACCGAAGCCGATTTTATTCAAACCTTTTCCAACTTATATACCATTTTCTATACCCTCCAGCAATGTGATAATCACTCACTGGGGGCGTACAAGTTTCGTGCTTTACAAACTATGCATCACAAGACCAACACGAGATCTGCAATTTTCCAAGCAAACAATTCAAATTCCATGATGCCTGCCGTGCTTACATCAAGGTCACAGGTGCACAATTTCAATACAAATT
>NW_007001349.1:0-789 GCF_000164805.1 Carlito syrichta
ATCCAGGCTAGTCTCAATCTCTGAGCTCCAGAGGTCCCACACTTTGGGCTCCTTCTCAAATGATCTCTGTTCACGATGATCCCAACAAGATACCAAAATTGATACTCTTCCTTTCTTTCCTTTTTTTTTTTTGAGTCAGAGTCACACTCTGTCTCCCAGGCTGGATGCTTTGGCTCCCTCCCATCCACCACAGCCTCAGCATGCAGGGCTCTGGTGATCCTTCCTCCCCAGCCTACCAAAGAGCCAGAATGACAGATGAGTGCCACCAAGCCTAGCTCATTTGGGATGTAGGGTAGAAACAAGGTCTCGCCAAGTTGCCTGGCACATCTCAGAACCACGGGCTCAGCCAGCTGCTGGACTTGGCTTCCCCAAGTGCTGGGATGACGTGATTGAGCACCCAAGCCCAGCATCGAGCCTTCATCGAAAATGAACCAGAAGGTCGGAGGCTGCAGACAATGCCTGGAGTCCCACCGCTCCCTGAGGCTGAAATGGGAGAATGGGTGTAGCCCATGAGCTCAAGGCCAGGCTGGGCCTTGCAGGGAGACTCCACCTGCACAACCATCCAAAGACTGAGTCTGGGGACGTGGTGCCCATCACCTGGCCACTACAGAGGCTGAGGCGGGAGTATCACCAGAGCCTGCGATTTCGAGGGTGGCAGTGAATGATGGTCATGGGCCACAGAGCCAGACCCTTTGTCCAAAAACCTCAGAATCTTACAGATTCTCAACTGCGCATCATGTGCTCAAAGGGCGACTGACTTTAGAGCCAGAAAAAATGGGACTTGGTGGT
>NW_007001350.1:0-654 GCF_000164805.1 Carlito syrichta
CGTCCTCTTATGAGTGAGAACATATGGAACTCTGTTCTTTGTTTCTGTGATAAATCACTGAGTATGATCGACTCCAAATCCATCCAGGTTGCTGCAAAGTCTATATGAATGTGGGTAATAGCAGACCTCATATACAGGAAACTACATGGCCTCTTGCTAAGAAAAAAGAGGAAATCTGTTTTACACGATTCCTCTATGAAAAAATCTACAGGGCGTCTTACTAAGGGCTAAACAAGAATCAGGGTTTTGAAACAGGAATCTAGGTAAAGAGAGTTCGCACATACTGGACACTACATGGCCTCCAATTAAGGACTTATAAAGAATTTTTGTTGTACGAGTCCTCAATCCAAGAAATTACCAGGGTGTCTGCTATGGGAAAACAAGAAATAGGGCTTCGAGCTCCACAAATGTTTCAGAGCAATTTACCATGCAGATAATAAGAATTGGTCATTTCAGGAGTCCAACAACATTCTGGTCCTCTTGAAAGTTGTAAACGGCTATCGGACACTCCAAGTCCGTTAGATTCCTCGGAACAACTAAGGCCAGATTTCAGGACAAAAAGAATCTTCTTGCCATATTTGGATGAAACTGTTGTCTTAAGGTGAACCCTGTAATACTTCCCCTTTCGTGTATCTTGTTATTTTGAGAGCGGAC
>NW_007001351.1:0-706 GCF_000164805.1 Carlito syrichta
GCTGCTACTCAGCTAGCCAGTTCAGTCAGCAAGCTATCTGGTAGGTTGTCCGCTAGATAGTTAAGTCAGCTAGCCAGCTAACTAGCCAATTAGCTAGCCAGTTAAGTCAGCTAGCTAGACAGCTAGATAGCAAGATAATTATGTCAGCTGGATAGCTAGCTAGCTAGTCAGTTTGCTAGTTATGTCAGCTAGCAAATCAGCTAGTTACTTTGCTAACTTATCGGCTAGCCACTCAATCAGCTGATCAGATAACTAGTGGGCTTGCTTGCTTTCCATCAGGTCAGCTAACTAGTCGACTCGCTCGCCTGCCAACCGGCCAGCAAATTAGTCAGCTCGCTCACCTGTCAATATGTCAATTACTTGTTGGCTCACTCGCAGGCCAACATGTCAGCTAACTAGTCCACTTGCTCACCAGCCGACTTGTTAATTCAGCTCACTGGTTGGTTAGCTCGCTGGCTGGCTAGTTAAGACAGTTCACCCATTGACTCACTTGACAGCTGACTAGTTAAGTCAACTCACCGGTCGGCTCAATCACTGGTTGAATAGTTAAGACTTCTGACCAGTTGGCTCACTAGCCAGCCAACTAAAGTCAGCTGACCAGTCTGCTCACTCGCCAGCTGAATAGTTAAGTCAGCTGACAGTCAGGTCACTCGCCAGCAGTCTAGTTAATTCAGCTGACCAGTCAGCTAACTTGCCGGCAGACTGG
>NW_007001352.1:0-663 GCF_000164805.1 Carlito syrichta
CCTACTGGTTCATTTTCAATGAAGGATTGCGGCCAACTTGGGGGCTCAGCCTCATCATCCCAGAGCTTTGGTATGCCGAAACCAGTGGTTGGCCTGAGCATGAAGTCTGAGACCCACCCAGGAAACTTAGTGAGACCTCGACCCTGCCCTCCATCCCAAATAAGCCAGGCATGGTGGCTCACGCCTGTTATTCCTGCTGCTTGGAAGGCTCAGGAAAGGCTCACTGGAGCCTAGAGGGCCGAGGCTTCGGTGGCTGGGAGGGAGCCACTGCCATCCACCCTGGATGACGAAGTTAGATTCCAACTCAAAGAAAAAAAGGAATAAAGGGGAAAAAAAGAATGGCATTCATTTGTGTATGGAGTTGGGATCATTGTAAACAGACAGATCATTTGGGAAGGAGGCCCCAGCCTTGGGACTAGAGTTCCTGAAAAAAGGTGGATCGGCAGACAATCAGGCTGTGACTTTGGGAGGTCAAGGAAGGGGACCACTAGGGCCATGGATTTCGAGACAGTCTGAGTCATGTAGTGAGTCCTCATCGCTCCCAGAATGCAAACACTGGTGTCACGCATGGTGGCACCCATGGTCACAGATACATGGGGTGTGGTGGCCTCATTCCCATGGCATTCCTTTGCCTCGCCCCCACTAACAGAATATGCGAGTTCA
>NW_007001353.1:0-781 GCF_000164805.1 Carlito syrichta
GAACTGGATGTTATCTGACCTACCAAACCATAAAGTTGGGAATGTGCATTGACACTCCATCAAAAAATGGAAATGGTATGTATGCTGTCAGGCCAAGGAAGACCTGAAAACACAAATAAGTGGCAAGAAGTGGCCCAAATACACATGATCCCCACTCCTGTTACATTGCCTTCACTCTCCCAGCCTGCATCTATGAACTCATGGAGAGTTCCCTACACTCAGTTAAGAAAGGAAGAGACTCGCTCGCTTCCTGGCACCGCTGTGGGACCGCCGCCGCTTTTCCTGCTCGCCCACTGGCCCGTTTCGCGAGCCTGGGGCAGCCGCGGCCGGCCGGCCCGCACTTCCGAGAGACGCTCAAGTCGCACGAAGCGGAGCTGGAGAAGACCAACAAATTCGTCGAGGACGGGAAGTCGCTCATCGGCGCGCTCAAGAGGACCAAGACTGCAAACTGCTGAATAGACAGACTGTAAAACAGAGGGAAAAGTGAACAAAACCAGAAGACCCTCATAAGGAAGAACAGGTCATTGCAGAAGAGAAATAAAAGCAACCCCACCTTCCCTCAAAAACAGAATTGAAGAGGGGGAGGGAAAGGGGTAAAGGGAGAAAAATCTACAGAAATGAAAGAAAAACCAAAGAAGAGTATGGGTCTCTCCCAGACGCCTGAGAGAGCAGACACTGAGAAAATTGACTTTGGAATACAAACAATGCAAAGTCCCCAGAATGAAGGTCTCAAAATGCAAATGCAGATATCAAACATATGAGAGACTAAAAGAATTGAGGA
>NW_007001354.1:0-805 GCF_000164805.1 Carlito syrichta
TCAGTCTTTTCTATTATGGCCAAAGGGATTGAATATCATTCAAAATATTTTACAGTTTTCATTTTGTGCTTCAGCCCTTTGTAAATAAATAATTTCCTATAGTGTATAATGTAAGGGAAAATTTTAACTAGTCAATATTTTTCTCAAATAAGCAAGTATGTCATCATACAATGCTTCAGATATTTATGGATTAAAACAAAATCAGTAAACTATGGCCTGCTCCCTGTTTTTGTAATTAAAATTAAAATTTTGTAACAAAAAGAAACGTGTTAGCCATTAAGTCTGCTAGTCTCTGTCTTATTTGCTATTATTCAAGGAAGGATCAGGAAACAGGGAACCTTTGCATCACTAGGGATGACATTTAGGTCTTCTGAGTAATAAATAACAAGTATAAAGAAATTACAAAAAGATCCCACAAGGCTGACAACTAAAAAGTGGCAGGTGATATTTGTTGTTGGGAAAAATCTGATAAAATGTTTCAGGAAATGATGTTTTTACATAAAACAAAATCAAAAGAGTCTCTATAGCCAGTTTATTTAGATAATTTTAAAAAATGAGTAAGCCCATAAAGATAAAGAAAATGGGAAAGACAAAGTTAGAGAAAGATGGAAAATGATGAACAAATGTTAAGTGACTTAGCAAAAAAGAAAAGAAAAAAAAGTCTACAAAGAAAGGTGCCAGTAATATACAAGGAGATTCAGAGTGCAGAACCCAGAAACACTCAGAAAGCAGATCTACCAGGCAAAGGCTAGGGAAGAAAGCAGAAAGTCTGGAATAAAGTCAACCATTCTCTTACCCAATAAAG
>NW_007001355.1:0-726 GCF_000164805.1 Carlito syrichta
TCCCACACTTTGGCCTCCTTCTCAAATGATCTCTGTTCACGATGATCCCAACAAGATACCAAAATTGATGCTCTTCCTTTCTTTCCTTTTATTTTTTTTTTGAGTCAGAGTCACACTCTGTCTCCCAGGCTGGATGCTTTGACTCCCTCCCATCCACCACAGCCTCAGCATGCAGGGCTCTGGTGATCCTTCCTCCCCAGCCTGCCAAGGAGCCAGAATGACAGATGAGTGCCACCAAGCCTAGCTCATTTGGGATGTAGGGTAGAAACAAGGTCTCGCCAAGTTGCCTGGCACGTCTCAGAACCACGGGCTCAGCCAGCTGCTGGACTTGGCCTCCCCAAGTGCTGGGATGATGTGATTGAGCACCCAAGCCCAGCATCGAGCCTTCATCGAAAATGAACCAGAAAGTCGGAGGCTGCAGACAATGCCTGGAGTCCCACCGCTCCCTGAGGCTGAAATGGGAGAATGGGTGTAGCCCATGAGCTCAAGGCCAGGCTGGGCCTTGCAGGGAGACTCCACCTGCACAACCATCCAAAGAGTGAGTCTGGGGACGTGGTGCCCATCACCCGGCCACTACAGAGGCTGAGGCAGGAGGATCACCAGAGCCTGTGATTTCGAGGGTGACAGTGAATGATGGTCATGGGCCACAGAGTCAGACCCTTTGTCCAAAAACCTCAGAATCTTACAGATTCTCAACTGCGCATCATGTGCTCAAAGGGTGACTGG
>NW_007001356.1:0-619 GCF_000164805.1 Carlito syrichta
CTTTGGAGCTAGAAAAAATGGCATTGGGAGAGCTGGATGAACTCGGCCAGGGAGCCTCAGGAATTGTCACACCAATTGTTGGCAGCCATTGGGGGGATTGGGGCTGCCTGGTGTTGAGCATGGGGGATCCTTGTATGTGGGGGGTGCAGTGGTAAGGACTGGGGAAAAATATTGCAGGAGAATTTCTTTCTTTCTTTCCCTTCTTTCTTTCTTTCTTTCTTTCTTTCTTTCTTTCTTTCTTTCTTTCTTTCTTTCTTTCTTTCTTTCTGTCTGCCTGTCTTTCCTTGTTTCTTTCTTCCCTTTTTTATTGCCTTACAAGTTTGCCCAGGCTGCTCTCAAACTGCCCAACTTGGGCCATCGTCTTGGCCTGGGACTCCCAAACTGCTGTGATCACCAGCTTTCCATTTAGTCAACATCTTGGTCTTCCTGCCTGGTCTTGAACTCTGGACTGGAGGTGATCCTCTCACCAAGGCCTGTCCTCATCCAAGGTTATTTGCATTTTGCTTGGGTTCGAGTTCGGGGCTTGCTATGGAGTCTAGCCTGGTCTCGAGCTCCCAGGCTCTGATCATCTTCCCGTCTTGGCCTACCTGAATGCTGAGGAGACAGTCGTGAGTTACCC
>NW_007001357.1:0-651 GCF_000164805.1 Carlito syrichta
CCCCAGAAGATCTAAATAGCAGAAACCAGCAACAACAACAAAATAGAAAGATGAACACTCAATCTTTCATATACACACATAAACAGAAAATGAAAAATAAAAGAAAAAGCAACGGAAAAAGTAAAGGAAAAAAATTGGGCGGATGCACATCAAACCCTCACATGCACTTTCATGAACAAAGAAAAAATATAAATAGATGAACTAACAGTCAAAAAATTTTAAAAATTAAAAAAAATTGAAAATTAAAAACCAAAACAAGCCAGGCTTGGTGGCTCAGCCTGTAATCCCGTGCCTTTGGGAGGCTGAGGTGAGTGGATTGCCTGAGCCCACGGGTTTGAGACCCGCCTGGGCAGCGAGACCTCATCTCTACAATAAATCAAAAAATCAGCTGGGCGTGGTAGCACATGCCTGTAATTCCAGTCACTTGGAAGGCTGAGGTGGAAGGATCGCCGGAGCTCAGCAGGTTGAGGCTGCGGTGGCCGGAAGCGGCCACTGCATGCCAGTCTGGGTGACAGAGTGAGACTCCAACTCAAAAAAAAAATAAAAACCAAAACAAAATCTGTCCTCTTGTTGCAGGCTTTGTAATTGTTCCTCTAATGAGGTCTCTCTTGCAGAGCCACCTTTTTCACTCTCTTCTAAGTTGATGAAGCA
>NW_007001358.1:0-704 GCF_000164805.1 Carlito syrichta
CGGACCCCAGTGAAGAGGAAGAAGTTCCTTGGGGACGCCATTTTCCCAGCACTGGGTGCACAGACTCACCACCAGGATGCAACGGGCCTGGTCGCCAACTTTTCAAAATGACCTTTCTCCATTGCCCAGATGGCAGGGATGCCAGGCAGGGAGGTGGAGGGCCTGACTGTTACAGGCCGACCACCCCAGTCTGCCTCCGCCCCAAGGCGGGCCCTGGTTTACCTGCATCGTTAAGCACTCATGAGAAGCTTTCACTTTTCTCCACCAAGACCTGGGAAGCCACTCCCTCTTTACGACAGTTTAACGTGTGTCAGGCAGTTGCCAGTGGCCGAGCCCCGCGGGGTCATGCACAATTGCTACCTTGGTGCCTTGGGTTTCAGGTTAAGACATTGGGGGGGTCTATCTGTGGCGACCCCACTGCTCCCAAGGCCCCAGCTCCTGGGTGCCCAGCCTGCACCATCGTGCCAAGCAGGGCCAGGCATCCCCCGCATTGACCTCAGGTTAGAATAGTGCACCTTAAGTGCCCCGAGGGCATGGGGCTGCAGGGACTGCAGTGAGATTGGCGCTGCAGGCAGGACAAGCTGAGGCAGGTGGCGGGAGGACATGCCTGGAATGACTCCAGGGAAAACCCTGAAGGAAAGGTCCAGAAGCACAAGAAGGTCCAGAGTGAGCGCCTGGGCTGCCTGTTGACGGCGCTAACCTGA
>NW_007001359.1:0-761 GCF_000164805.1 Carlito syrichta
CTTTAAGGTTGCATAATATTCCATCATGTATATGTACCACATTTTAAAATCCAGTACAGTTTTGATGGGCAGCACAATTGGTACCATGTTTTTGCTACTGTGAATAGTGCTGCAATAAACATGCACGTGCAGGTATCTTTTTTGTAGAACGATTTGAGTTCTTCCAGGTATATTCCCAGTAGGGTGATTGCTGGGTCATATGGAAGGTCAACGTTTAGTTCTTTTAGAAACCACCACACTGCTTTCTAAAGAGTCCAGCCATCTCTTCACGCATCTTTCTAACTCATGTCTTGCTATCTCAAACTCACCTCATCTAATACTGAAGCTACTCTATTGACATTGTCCCCTGAACCTCTTCTTGAAGTCTTGACTTGGCTTGTACAGCTGATGACTTACTCATCAAGATGTCCCTTCCTGAAATTCTTCTACCTTTTCATAACTCACAGGTAATCAGTCACCAAGACCTATTCATTTCAATCAACACATGTTAATTCTAAAACCATTCCCTAATCAGTCTCATATCCAACATTAAGTTCATTTCCTTTCCTTTGCCTGGGCTCTCATTATCTCTTATGGATCATGGCCATCTATATCTTTCCAGTTTGAGTCTTTGCTTCCAAAAATGTCCTCTATATTTCCACCAACACTGATTTTCCAAGAGAGAAATGCTCTAAATATGCCACTGCCTGTAGTGTGAAGGCTAAAAGTGAGAAACAGACAATTCCAGTGTAGTCAATGGAGATATCACTCCCTCACGCTCA
>NW_007001360.1:0-608 GCF_000164805.1 Carlito syrichta
TATGATATTTTTTTTAAATCTTAAAACCTACCATTATTTCCCTTCACAGCATTTATCACCAAATATAGATGGATAAATCTATTATCTATCTATCTATCTATCTATCTATCTATCTATCTATCTATCTATCTATCTAAAATGCCCACTTACATGCTTATTTCATTATGAATTACCTGTCTCACCCAACCAGTTAAGAGCTTCATAAAATCAAGGACTAAATCTATTTAGATACCCAGTACTCAGCACAGAATAAGGCCCATTTCAATAAATAGTAATTGACTTTGTTGAATGAACAACTTCCACAAAGTCACACTACCAACAGGATTCTTCTGAGGCAAGATTTGATCACCGGTCTGTATTGTTTCTGCATTTTCAGGCTTTCCATGATATCATATGTTGTCAAGATTGCCAGATATTGGTATCTGAAATTTTGTTTGGAGGAATATATTCTAATCACTTGACTAATACCCAGATTATTTTTTTATTCACAGCACCAAAGTTAGAAACCTACAACTCCTAAGCATATGCAATTAAGACGATCCAGAAACAAAGTTTAGCTCCTGGATGACCACACCCTCCATGTTTCTATCCTTTCTCTGAATTTTCAA
>NW_007001361.1:0-6415 GCF_000164805.1 Carlito syrichta
AGAGGACCGCAAGGTCATCTGATGCAAGTCCATAGACCCTTTCTTATAACTAACTCTACATTTTCTGGCTGGCTGGCACCCAGTATTTTTTTTTCTCTCTGCATCCCTGCATCTAATGTGGGAGGTTTTCCTGGAAGAGATGAATGCCCAGTGTGTGGGCAGAGAGGTGGTGTTTAAGGGTCTAAAGCGGGGAAAAAAACGTTGACTAGAAGTTTGAAATTTTAAGAGGGTGAAGTCAGCAGAGATGGGTCATTTGTTTTGACCAAAGTGATTAAAGGGAAAAAAAATCTGTGAGCTGAGTAAAATTGTGTCAGCCAGGAAAAAAAGGGGTAGGGAGGAGAGGGGAGAGGAGGAGCGAGGAGAAGATGAGCAGAAGAAGCTCACATCAGTTATGGGATGGATCAGTCCCATCACAGGGCAAGCCTGTGTGTCTCCTGTGAATGGCAGACCAGGGCTGGGGCTTCGGTGTGGTAGGTAATGGTTACAAGTGAAGAGAAAGCACATGAAAATGGGGAGCAGTTCATCTGTTACTTTGCAAGTGGTAGACAGGCTTGGCAGGACTAGCTGAGAGGAGAGGGAAGACAGTATGGCAGTTGGAAGTGGATAGAGGTATCATAATACAGACATGGGTTGTGCTATGAAGTGTACTTGGAACAGCCAGGGTGAACTCCCTGCCTCCAAAGCCCCTTCCCTGTCATCTTATTAGAGTTACAAGCATTCCCCTGTCAACATGCAGTCAATCAGGGGTGACGCTTCCAACTACTCTCTGCTCTTAATTTAGTGGACATGCCCACTCTCCAGGCCAACCGCAGGACGAGGAGGTTATCCAACCCTGGGGACAAGGCAGCTGGCAGCAGACACCAGGTGGCCATTCAGGCCAGCAGGCAGCCAAATATGCTGCACTGGCATTGTCCTTCAGGCAACTGGCCCCCAAGCCAGACTTAGATGATGCTGACGTGCAGGTGTGAGCACCATGAAGGCTCCCAACTGGCCATAGGGTCCAACCCAAGAGTTGACAACTTGGCACAGAGGCAGGGACTCTGAGAAGAGCAAGGAATGCCTAAGCTTGGAGAGACTGGTGTTCATGGAGGTGTCCAGAATGGGACGCAAGTCAAGACTTTAATTCACAGAGCTGAGCCCAACCGTGAGGCTCAGATACAGGGCAAGTGATGGTCGGTGTCCTTGCTGAGCTCAGAGTGTTGGCCTGGAACTCCTTACATACTGTCCACCTGAGGCCTCTGGTCAAGACTGGACCTAGTACCTATCGTGTGGCCAAGCCATGGTGTGGAAGCTGGGAGGAAGGTTAGAAAAGGAATGAGTTCAAGAGTCTGGGAGGCTGCAAACCTGTCCAAGGGAGAAAGAGGTGAATTTGAAAGAAAAGAAAGGAAGCAGAGACCAAATTATTCCTAGGTAGCACTGCAGACAAGGGGAGAGAAGGGAGGACCTGGTGAGTTTTTCATTCCTCCATAATCAACTCAACTCTCACCTGTGTGTACTTTCTGAGCCCCTCTGAGTGAATCCCTAAGGGCCCTCTGTGACATCTCCTCCAAGTCTTTTACCTGCTTTATAGATTTTCTCTCTGAGTCACTTCTCTAAGCCCAGTGGCTCTGACAGTGTGATCTCCAGTGCGACTGTCCTTCTTGAGTCTCAGATTCTCCCCAGTCAACCAAGAAAGAGGAAACAGCAGGGCTTGGGGAATAGTGATATTGCCCAGAATGTTCCTGGCCAGTTCCTAGTCTGGATTCCCGACGCTCTGACCAAGGCAGCAGTATGGAGGCCCTCCTGGTCCCGGCTGCTCCAGAACTGACTCCATCTCAGCAGGTCAGAAAGCTCTGAGTTAGCTTTTATCATCAACGAGTCCATTACCCTCCTCCATCCTTTTGTAGAAAAGTATATTTAGCCTGCCAAAGAGATTTCAGGGTTGCTATAAATTCTCCTTGCTATCAGAACAAGATAAGGAATTGAAAAGGGGTTACGTGGAGGGCAAACATCAAAGGGGGCAAATAAAATAGTCTGAAATCACCTCTACCCTCTGAATTCCTCCAGGCAATGGCTTTCTGATGTTGATTCCTATCAATAGTTAGCAATATTTCTAGGGTGCTAGAGTTTTTTTAGAGAACGTCACTCCACAGCCAGTCAACACGGACCTGTGTCTTATGTTAGCTCCTCAAAAATATGGCCATGTTGGGAGGATATCTGAGTGTAGAGGAGATGGAATTCACAGCAAGGATGCAACGATGATGAAAAGCTTCAAAAATAGAGAAGTAGATAAGAGGGCATGATTAGGCCATAATGGCACCAAGCCAGTAGGTGACCTGAGAGCTGAGACTCACCTCTCACCATTCCCACCCCACTCATGGTAGACACAGATATTGCTTCAGAATCCTTCTCAACACAGGGTGCCAGGAAGCTCCTGCCACTCAATCATGTAGCTAGGTGAACCCAATTTTCAAACTCTAGTTTAAGCTGGTTCCCCATGTGACAGATAGTCTTCCAGAGTCTGGTCTGGATCTAGAGCTCTCTCTTTTCTCTCTCAGGGAGGAGGAAATGTGGAGGGAAGAGGAAAGGGGAAGCTATCAGGCTGAATCAGCTACCACCCTCTTCCATCTCTACCTACTCAGCCACTCATTCACCCTCTGTGCTCCTCCTGCTTTCACAGACTTCATGTCCCTCCTTCCTTCCCTCTCCTGGTCTCAGTGCCTGGCCAGGTGCTTCATCTGAGGGCCAAGGGGACTGAGTCTGAGGGTTGATTGTGTTGCAGTCTTCTTCACAGAAAGTTCAGATTTTATCTTAGCATTGCTTTTACCTATTTCTCCATCTACTTCTAAATACACTACAATTCCCTTTTTTCCTCCTGTATTTCAAACCTTTCATGTGTTTCCCTGAGGACCCTGTGAACTGAGGCCACTTGTAGCATTCCAGTGGGTTCCACCCTGTTAATCCAGCACTAAGCATATTTGGACACTATAGTAATAGTCAAACAAATTAGAAGGTGGTGTTCGGGTTGACCAAAACCTTCACACAGTTTTAAATAATGAACGCTGATGGCTCATTTCAAAGAGTATTTATTCTATAGGAGTTCCATTGACAAATAACCATTTCCAGAACGTGTCCATTGTATTAATCAGTATCCACATGTAGCATGAAACCTTGGCTCAAATTATGCTGATAACGGCACAGTAATAGCAATAAGTGTGTGTCTATTTTATTTTTTTCCCATTTTCCGTGTGAAGAAACTAAGGCTTGGGACATATACATGGTCTAAGGACACTCAGAAAATCAGCTGTAGATATAGATAAAGGACCAGGGTCCCAGGTCCTCTGATTGCTAGACACTTCCCTCCAAAGGAAGGGGAGAAATTGGTTATGCCTGGTCTTGTTTGTTGACCCCTTAAGCTTGGCTCCAAATGTCCATCCCAGCCTATGCCCCATCTTGATTTAGTGCCTGGCCTTGCTACATAGCATTCTTGACTTCTGCTGTATTTTCAAGTGCTTAGAAAAGGGCCTAGCACATAATACTTAATAAATGTTTGGTGAATGAACTAATTGTCTTCAGGGAATCTCCAGAAAGAAAGATAAGGGGGAAGTTATGTGGTACTGTGGTACTGACAACTTAGAGGGCTTCGTGCAGCACACTTTCCCTTCTGTCATTGCTAGGTGCCCCTTGAAGGGGCTGAGGTATGAAGGACTTTAGGGGCACTGGTGGGGAAAGTTGGGCAAGTAGTGCCATAGAGAAGACGGACCTGGTAAGTCGGTTGATGGGGGGCTCACAGGGGGCCAAAGTAAGTACCAGGAGAAAAAAGCAGCCTCCAATCTGGAAGAAGTAGAAGGTATGTGGGTAAAATAGTCATAATCTAATGCAGTGGCTATCAACCAGGACGATTTTGTCCCCTACTGTGTTCTGCTGGGGACATGTTGCAATGTCTGGAGACATTTTTGGTTGTCACACTGGGTGCTACTGGCATCTAGTGGATAGAGGTAGGGACTCTGCTAAACATCCTAGAGTGCACAGGACAGCCACCTGAAACAGAATTCTGTAGCCTAAAATATCAATATTGCCAAGACTGAGGAACTCTGTAAACATCACCAAGAACTAGGATGACCAAATAATTCATCATTCAGACTGGAGAGTTTTTGAGAGTGAAATAGTCCCTATTAATAAATATGCTAAGACTGTGGTCATCACCTGGGCAAACCAGGATGTACTGTCAAGAATCTTGGGGTGAGGGAGAGTCCTGTTGGGACCTGCAGGACATAGGGGTGAAGGAAGAGGGACAGGGATGAGGGATAGAGCTTGTTGTAGCATGGGCCAGGTGAAGAGAAACTCACAAGGTCAGGTGGGGTCTCAACAGTATGACTGCCTGATGTAGAGGAGAGGCAGGGCCAGGGGAATAGAATCTTTACAATATTGCCTTGATATCACGAAGTCAGGAGTATGACCTACAAATTATAGATAAACAAGGAGAGATCAGTGTTGGCTTTGCTAAGCATAGTTCTTTTCAGAAATAGAACTGACAGATGTATGGCTCATGAGTACATATAAAATCTAAATATCTCTCAGCCATGTCTGCTTTCTAGGTTAGGGATAGCCCATAAGTTTCATGTCCCTTGAGACTCTGATAGATTGCATCCACTTGGAAGGCAAGACTGGAGAGTAGAAACTCCATCTATTCACTGGGAAATAGTGCAGTGGTTGATTAGCGATGTCTGTCACAGACTCCAAAAATGATAGTGAGGAGCCAATAGGCCATACAACCACTATCCCTTCTTATTCTTTGTTCTCCTCAGAGCCAGTGATGAAAGGAATGAGCTCTGAGACAAGTAGTCTGGAATGTATTTATTGATGCTGACTGTGTCCACTACTATGCTGGGTCCTGTGGGGGACAATAAAGACCAGAAGAAGGAGCCCCCGGCCTCCAATACCATGATAATTTTGTGAATGAATAAAATATCATTCATGTAAATAAAGCCATAGGAGAACAAGCAAACAGTACGAGACTGCAGTATCAAGTCTCCCTGAATGGTAGAGCCTCTGCCCTTTAGAAGACCAGACAGAGGAAATAGAAGTCAGCTCCAAGGAGGAGATAGGTGGGAGGAAGTGGGTTTGGGGACTGCCTTTGGAGAGAGTGAGAATGGCATTAGGGAAGACTTAGCCTCAGGAGTGTGAGATGGTCAATGGTCCCCCTGATGACTCTGCTGTGTTTTTCCAGGGTGAGAGATGGTGGGGCCCACGCTGCCCAGATACCCACCCCACATCCCCACCAGCGGACAGGGCAGCTATGCCTCTTCTGCCATCGCAGGCATGGTGGCAAGTAAGGAGAGGGCCACCATGCCTGCAGGTAAGGAGAGGGCCTGCAGAAAGGGGAACCTTGCAAAGAGGAAGTGTTAGAGCAAGGTGGGACAAGGAGGGGCGAAGGGGCAGGAGGCATGCTATGTTTCATTCATTCATAGACTTCCTAAAGGGCATTGAAGGATGGACCAAAAGGAGCATCTTCTTGTAAGGACCTGGAGAAAATGCCCTTGGTGCGGTCCTGGCTCCGTCATTAACTCATCCAACCTCAGCTTCCTTCTTCTCAGATCTCCCACATTACCCACTTTGATGAAAAGAAGGGGCTGAGACAGACCTGTGTCCAAATCTAAGCTTCTCCACCTCATCCAGTGATTCAGTGAACATAAGGAGAGTACACTGTCAGGGCAGCAAAACGCTGTTAGCAGAACATGAGCCCTGCCCTTAAGTAGCCCTGGTCTCCCAGAGATTTAACTCTGATGAATCTCAGTTTACCGCATCTGTAAAATCTGAATATTAATGGTGACTATGATGATGAAATGATTAAAATACATCCTCCTTTGCACCTCACATTCAGTGAACCCTGCCTTGGTAGGGCTGAGGTTCTAGGTACTCTGAGGGTACTAAACAGTACTATGGAGTATGAGATGAGCTGGGAGTATTTCTCTATCCCCATTTGGACTGTCCTGGAACCTTCCTGCCAGTCATAGGGGTTTCTTTGTCTGCCAGTGATGACCCAGAGTGTCAAAGTCTAGACAGATAAGGACAATGAGAATTTCTTTAGGCAAGTCTCTGTTTTTTTAGGAACCATATAAGAAAGACTCTGGGATGAATGGGGTAGATTTGAGCCATTTCCAGGACTGCCCAGATAGTCCTGGAGACCTGAAACTTCTAGAGGGATCTCTGTGACCCTCATGCCAACCCTGGGCCCGCATCCCTACTTCTGACCCCAGGGACTTGGCACATTCACCCAGGCCTACTTCCCTCCTTCCTTGGCAGGGGTTAATCTTTGCTAACCACCCACTCTAGGCACCCTGTGCAGAGGCAGGTGGGCTGGGCTCTCCTGGGTAGAGGGAGGGGAGGGAGAAAGAGAGGGAGGAAAAAAGGCTCTGTGCTCCCTGGGAACCTG
>NW_007001362.1:0-598 GCF_000164805.1 Carlito syrichta
TGTTTCCATATGAATTCCTGTGTTGTTTTTTCTAGGTCTGAGAAGAATGTTGTTGGTAATTTAATGGGTATTGCATTGAATTTGTAGATTGCCTTAGGTAAGATGGACATCTTCACAATGTTGATTCTTCCGATCCATGAGCATGGAATATTTTTCCACTTGTTCGTGTCAGCTTTGATTTCTTTGAGCAGTGTTTTGTAATTTTCATTATAAAGGTCTTTCACGTCTCTGGTTAGGAAGATGCCAAGGTATTTCATTTTTTTTGTGGCTATTTTGTCTATAAAAACAAGGAGTCTATCATTAAGAAGCAGCCATTGACACTATCCAAAACAGAACATCTTTATATTATATTATGTTAATAACATTTCCTGTTAAAAAAAAACTTTGAATTTCAAAAAAAAATCAAGTTTGTTTTACTGAGAGCAATACTTTTTGACTGAGAAGACTACATCTGCAAGTCTTGTACCATTTCGTCAGCTGAGAAAATGAGTAAAAAAAAAGAAATTCTATTCGATGAACTGATTTTTATGTAGTATACTTGGCAATACAAACCCAGACATAAAAATATTCAGTAGTATTCTAAGCATTTATAATGACT
>NW_007001363.1:0-810 GCF_000164805.1 Carlito syrichta
TCCAGACCAGGCTGGACACCACAGAAAGTCCCCACCTCGACCCTATTCACAACCCAGAAACCTTGATTGAAGGCACACCTTGGCGAGAGGAATGTCTCCGGCGAAGAGTTCAAGACCAGGCAGGAGACCAGGATATCGATCAAATAAAAAACCTTAGAATGCAGCAGTTTGGGAGGCCCAGGCTGAGTGGATGGTTCGAGTTGGGTGGTTTAAGAGCAGTTTGGGTAACCTAGTGAGGAAAGAAAGAAAGAAAGAAAGAAAGAAAGAAAGAAAGAAAGAAAGAAAGAAAGAAAGAAAGAAAGAAAGAAAGAAATTCTCCTGCAAACCTTCTGCCCTCAGTTCCTGCCCATCCCACTTGGGAAGGTCCCCCAAGCTCGGCACCTTTCACCCCCAAGCCCCTCCCCAAATGACTGCCCCTGCTATGGTGCAAGAGTTCCCAAGTCTCCCTGTCTGGGTTCCTGCCGGCTGTCCTCTCTAATGTGTGAAATGTGCCCCAGTCATGCCGACCCTCCCACTCAGCAACAAGGACATTTCAACAAGAAAGGCCAGGGACACATCTGTCACCCAGGGACATTTCTTCCTCTCCAATCTCATTTTTCCTGGCTCTAAAGCCAGCCGCCCTGTGAACACACCATGTGCAGTTGAGAATCTGTGTGCAATTCTCACGTTTTTGAAGACAGGGTCTGGTTCTTGGCCCAGACTGGTGCCCGGGAACATGAAAATCGTTCACCACCTGCCTCAAAATCGTGGGCTCTGGTGATCCTCCCACTTTGGCCTCCAACATGGCCAGGACGATGGACACCTCAACCG
>NW_007001364.1:0-1184 GCF_000164805.1 Carlito syrichta
GACACTGGGCTAGACTGGGACTCGGCCATCAAAAATATATCCGTAGACTAGCCAGGTATGGTGACGCAGGCCTCTGACTCCAAATAATAATAATCACCTCCACTGTCACTCCCACCAACCCTGCCACCTAGCCCGAAGAGTCATCCTCAGGGATGGGAGGAGAAAAGACACTTGCCTGTCTTTCGTTCATGGGAAGTTTCACAGGTGGCCACTGGACACATTCATCCCACATCTTTGGCAATGAGTCCCAGAAGACATGCCTCCCACTCCACCCTCGTGTCCCATGGGAAATATGCGTGTGAGCTCATGGAACAGACAGCTCAGAGTTAGGGTGGTCATAGGGCACAGAGCGATCAAGGCAGTCCGGCAATGCTGTGACCAGTCCACGTTTTGGTTGCTCTATCTTCCACATACGGGGGTGACGGTGTCTACCTCTCCCTATCTCTCCATTGTCCCCTGCCAACGCAGACCTTTCCCTGGGAAGCTGTGGATGCCCATCATGACACACATGGGACGTGTCTCTTTCACCTGGACTGGGGCATGGAGGCATGAATGTGTATCCTGGGGCCTCAATCTGCAGGGCTCAGGTGGTCCTCCTGCCTCGGCCCCCAAGCAGCTGGGTCTTCAGGGGCCACCATGCCTGACTTGATTTAGAGGACCTCTCGCTGAGACAAGGTCTGGTCACATCACCCAGGCTGGTTTCCAACCCCGGATATCAGGGAGCCTCCCGCCTTGACTTCCCATGGCATGGGGCTAGCAGTCGTTAGCCATGGTGCCTGGACAGGTCTTGCACATGCTATCGGTGGAGGTGGTGCAAACTCCCACCCTGCAACGGAGGCCACATCATCCAGTGTAGCTGAGATTGCAGGCACCACCCCACGTGACTGGAGTGTTATCATTCCGGGAAGCGATGAGATCTAGCTTCATAGCCCAGGCTGGACTCGAACTCTCAGCCTTCAGCAGTCCCCCACCTTGGTCTCCCTAAGGCACAGCCAGAATGACTGCCAATCCACCATCTTTCAGGAACTCTAGGCCCAAGATTGTGTCCTCCTTCTGAAATGATCTCTGTCTGTTCACAATGATCCCAACTCCATACACAAATGGATGGTCTTCCTTTTTTTCCTTTTTACCTTTTTTTCTTTGAGTCAGAGTCTCATTCCATCACCCAGGCTGGAGGGCAGTGT
>NW_007001365.1:0-707 GCF_000164805.1 Carlito syrichta
TTTGCTTCCAACCTGGCTAGCTAAGTAGCTATCTAGTTGAGTCAGCTGGCTAGCCAGCTGGCTAACTGGTTAAATCAACAAGGTAATTCAGCTGGCCAGCCAGCTGGCTAGCTAGCTAAGTCAGCTGACTAGCTGGTTAAGTCAACTAGTTATGTCAGCTGTCCATCCAGCTTTCTAGCTAGGTAGCTAGCTAGTTAAGTCATCTAGTTAAGTCAGCTGTGTAGCTAGGTAGCTAGCTAGATAAGTCAGCTAGTTATGTCAGCTGGGTAGCTATTTAAGACAGCTAAGTCAGCTGACTAGCCAGCTGCCTATCAGGGTAGCTATCTAGTTAAGTCAGCTGGCTCCCCAGCTGGCTAGCTAGTTAAGTCACCTAGTTAAGTTAGTTCACTGGCCAGCAGGATAGCTAGGTAGTTATTATTTAAGTCAGCTGGCAAGCCTGTGGGCTATGTCAATAGGTCGCTACTTAAGTCAGCTGTCTAGCTTTTAGGCTATCTAGTTATGTCAGTTAGTTAAGTCAACTGACTATCCAGTTGTCTAACTAGGCAGATAGGTAGTTAAGTCTACTGTCTAGCCAGCTGGCTACATCGTTAAGTCAGTTAATTAAATCAGCTGGCTATGCTGCTGGTCAGCTAGGTAGCTAGGCTATTAACTCACATGGCTAGACAGTTGGCCACCTAGATAAGTAAGCTACTTTAGTCAGCTGGTTA
>NW_007001366.1:0-776 GCF_000164805.1 Carlito syrichta
ACTTCGCCAGGTATTTCCTTCGCCAGGCCCGGGAGGAGACAGAGCACGCGGAGAAGCTGATGAGGCTGCATAACCTGCGAGGAGGCCGGATCTGCCAGCGGGACATCAAGAAGCCGGACCAGGACGACTGGGAGAGCGGGCTGCATGCTATGGAGTGTGCTCTGCTCTTGGAAAAGAATGGGAACCAGTCCTTGCTGGAATTGCACACGCTGGCCTCGGACAAAGGTGACCCCCACTTGTGCGACTTCCTGGAAACCTACTACCCGAGTGAGCAGGTGAAGTCTATCAAAGAATTAGGTAACCACGTGCACAACTTAGTTAAGATGGGGGCCCCGGACTCTGGTCTGGCGGAGCACCTTTTTAACAAACATACCCTTGGAAATGAAAACAAGCAGAACTAAGCAGCAGGCCGCCTTCCCCACAGTACTCTGGGTCCCAAGGCCAGGAATCAGCTGTCTCCTGCTTTCTTGCACCAACAATTCACCTCCATCTTTGTATTTTTATATTCTTCTCCTGTTATATTGTTCTTCCAGTGAAATGATTTGTAGAAAGATATGTTTAGCCCCATATTTAGCAAGGTCTTTCTGCCAGTATAAAGATACTTATTTTCCCAGCTTTAAAGATAGCCCAGGTTAGTATGACTAGGACATAAAAGAAAACGAACAACAATAAGAAATCAAAAGTAGGTGCAAATTAACTTTCTCCCGTTACCAAACATTATTTCAGACCATGAACCACACTGCTAAAATCCCATGATTCTTAGTTCAACAAGTGCC
>NW_007001367.1:0-702 GCF_000164805.1 Carlito syrichta
CTGTCCCTAGGAGAAATTAATTGATCAGGCAGAGAGGAAAAAAATGTTCTGCATTCCAAGGGGAGGAAGGTAGTAAAGTCTAGATACCAGCAGCAAATAATATCATACGCGTAGGAAACTACAAGCAAGCAAGTGGAATCACCTGGGTTCAGTGGTGTGTTCGACCTGGTTTCTACCAGCTCACAAGAACTAATTGTGTGTCTCACTTCCCAACACTGTCTCCAATGACATCACCTCATCAGACTGGATATTGGCCACGATGGGAGTATTTGCATTATGGATATTGGAAAATATCATTACTATCCCTTTCTCCCTTCCTTCCTTCCTTCCTTCCTTCCTTCCTTCCTTCCTTCCCTCCCTCCCTCCTTCCTTCTTTCTTTCATCTGTTTTTTTCCTCTCTCTCCTTCTCCCTCCCTTTTTTTCTCCGTCTTTCTTTTTCTTTTTTACTGGGGTGTTGGTTATTAAACATTTCCAAACCATCACTATTTTAGTAGTAAATTTTTCTAAACATTTACACATCAGAATGTATTGAAAAAACATGCATGTCTATAAATGTAACTACTATTGGTATAAACCTTAAGTCTGTATTTCTCCAAGTATAGAGTCTATTTCTGTACTCTAAGTCTTAGAAAACTTTGCAAAATATAAGATAGGAAGCCACTGGGGATTCTATGGTGGAAAATGAACTCTGATGGATTTGTG
>NW_007001368.1:0-736 GCF_000164805.1 Carlito syrichta
AAGTGAATGCAAAAGGATCAGTAAAATTATATCACTGTGATAGGAAAACAACAATTGAATATTTATTTCACACTGCCTGTGTCTTCATCCTATTACATTGGTTTATAAAACAAATAGAAACAAACTATCAATCTTATCAATGTTACCCATTTATGATTCTGTATAAATGATGCCAAGATTCCTAACAAAGAAAAAATATAAAGAGATAAATTTCCAAGGTAAATCTGCATAAAATATATTAGGATTATTGTATATTTTCCTTAGGCACATTTTCAATACTCATGATCATAACTATATCAGTTGTAATAACTACAGTTAAAAACTTCAGTCAGGACCAGGCATTGTGGCTCATGTCTGCATTTTGGAAGCCCAAGGCAGGAGGATCACATGAAGCTAGGAGTTTGAGAACAACCTGGGCAATATAGCAAGACTCCATCTCTACAACATAAATAAATAAATAAATAAATAAATAAATAAATAATGAAATGTCAGCTAGTTGTAGTAGTGCAAGCCTATAGTCCCAGCTACTCAAGCAGCTGAGGTGGGAGAATTGCTTGAATCCAGGAATTCCGGACTGTAGTGCATTCTGCCACATGGATGCCTGCACTAAGTTAGGCATAAATATGGTGTCTTTCCTGAAGTGTGGGACCACCAGGTTGCCTACAGAGGGGTTAGCCAGTCCGGGTCAAAAACAAAGCAGGTCAAACTCCCATGCTAATCAGTAGTAGCATTGTGC
>NW_007001369.1:0-833 GCF_000164805.1 Carlito syrichta
CTGATTTAAGAGTTAGCTAACTAGGTAGCTACCTAGCTAACAAGCTGACTTAAATAGTTAGCTGTGTAGTTAGCTGTCTGACTTAACCAGCTAGCTAACTAGTTAGCTTTCCCGTCATCTAACGTGCAAGTTAGCTGACTAAATCATCCAACTTAACTCTTTAGCTTCTCAGCTTCCTAGGTGGCTCAAGCTCCTGACTTAACCCTTTAGCTAACTAGCTAGCTAGCTGACTTATTCAGCTGACTTAACTCGTTAACTAATTAGCTAGCTAGCCTACTCAAACAGCTGACTTAACCAGTTTTCAAACTAGCTAGCTAGATGACTCAACCAGCTGACCTAACCAATTAGTTAACTAGCTAACTACCTAACTCAACCTGCTGACTTAAACCATTAGCTAACTTGCTAGCTAGCTAGCTGTCTAACTTGCTAGCTAGCTAGCTGTCATAAACAGCTGACTTAATTAGAAAGCTGACTTAACCAGCTGAATTAGGTAGGAGGCTTAACTACTTAGGTAGTTGACTTAACTGACCAACTTAACTTGTTAGCTAGTTGACTTTAATACCTGAATTATATAGTTAACTAACTATTTAACTATTTGAATAACTAGCTGACTTAACTAATTAGCTAACTAGTTAGGTAGAAGACTTAAGTAGCTGACAAATATTTAGCTAATTAGTGAGCTAGCTTACGTAGCTAGCTGGCTTAGCTAGCTAACAGGTTAGCTAGCTGACTTAGCTAACTGACAACTAGTTGGCTACTGAGATAGCCAGCTTACTTAATGAGTTGTTTAACAAGTTAACGATCTGTTTTAACTAGTTGGTAAACGAGTTATC
>NW_007001370.1:0-728 GCF_000164805.1 Carlito syrichta
CGAATTGGCTTTTGTGGAATACCTATTCAATCTAAGTGTTGGTTCAGGAAATGGTTCAAAATCAAACCAAAATGTGTTGTTTAATGGTAAAAATAAATGGGAATAAGTGCACATAGTCAAGACTACCCAGTTAGGCTCGGCAGCTATTGTCTATTAGTATGCTGTACTAAAATTTAAGATCTATCTATCTATCTATCTATCTATCTATCTATCTATCTATCTATCTATCTATCTATCTACATATATATAAAGATAGATAGATGAATAGATATATATATGACTTAAGGAAAGAAAAAATGGGAAATGGGATTTAAAATAGCCATTTTAAATCCATATCCAATGGAATAGGTTTCTAGCATATTTCCACATTTTAATGTGAATCTGCTTTTTTAAAATAAAGATGACTAGTGATAACCTTTGTGTACCATTAAGAAGAGTGAACCCAACAAGAAGAGAATGGATTTCTGCTGAGTTCTTGTTGCAAACTTTTCCCAGGGTAATAAAAATATCACATAGAGAAGTTACATCAATGTTATAAGTGGTTTAGGCTTCAAATTCTGCTGCTGATAGAAAAAGAAGCTAACTTTCTTTGGAATGCACTAGCTAATTGCTCAATATAAAATTGTACATTACTCTCATTCTCCCTGTTACTAGCTATTGAGTGTTTGCACTGAGTTGTACATTGTGCTATGTTCTAGATATACAGATTGAATCGAATACTCCCAGCA
>NW_007001371.1:0-442 GCF_000164805.1 Carlito syrichta
GGATTCTCACTCTGTCACCCAGACTGGATTCAGTGGTATGCTCTCAGCCATCACAGCCTTGACCTTTTGGGTCCAGCGTTCTTTCTGCCTCCGCCTTCCAAGTAACCGGAACTACGGGCCCGTCCTACCATGCCCGTCTAATTTTTGATTTATTACAGAGGTGAGTTCTCGCCAAGATGCCTGGGTGTGTCTCAAACCCTCGGACTCAGGCAATCCACTCGCCTCGGCCTCCCAAAGTGCTGAGATTACAGGCTGAGCCACTGAGCCTGGCCCACAAATGATTCTTAAGTGGTAAGTTCACTAAAGGATGCCAGACATAAAAACTTTTTAATTAAATTACATAAAATTCTAATTCACAAAATCATTAAGACACAAAACAGATCAGTGAATATCAGAAGCCAACGTTAGAAAGAAGAATGGACTGTGATAGGGATGTAGGGTG
>NW_007001372.1:0-719 GCF_000164805.1 Carlito syrichta
TCAAAGAAAAAAAGGTAAAAAGAAAAAAAGAAGAGCATCCATTTGTGTATGGAGTTGGGATCATTGTGAACAGACAGAGATCATTTCGGAAGGAGGACACAATCTTGGGCCTAGAGTTCCTGAAAGATGGTGGATTGGCAGTCATTCTGGCTGTGCCTTAGGGAGACCAAGGTGGGGGACTGCTGAAGGCTGAGAGTTCGAGTCCAGCCTGGGCGATGAAGCTAGATCTCATCGCTTCCCGGAATGATAACACTCCAGTCACGTGGGCTGGTGCCTGCAATCTCAGCTACACTGGATGATGTGGCCTCCATTCCAGGGTGGGAGTTTGCACCACCTCCACTGATAGCATGTGCAAGACCTGTCCAGACACCATGGTTAACGACTGCTAGCCCCATGCCATGGGAGGTCAAGGCGGGAGGCTCCCTGATGTCTGGGGTTGTAAACCAGCCTGGGTGATGTGGTCAGACCTTGTCTCAGTGAGAGGTCCTCTAAATCAAGTCAGGCGTGGTGGCCCCTGGAGACCCAGTTGCTTGGGGGCTGAGGCAGGAGGACCACCTGAGCCCTGCAGATTGAGGCCCCAGGATACACGTTCATGCCTCCATGCCCCAGTCCAGGTGAAAGAGACACGTCCCATGTGTGTCATGATGGGCATCCACAGCTTCCCAGGGAAAGGTCTGCGTTGGCAGGGGACAATGGAGAGATAGGGAGAGGTAGACACC
>NW_007001373.1:0-481 GCF_000164805.1 Carlito syrichta
CCTTCTCTCTTTTGCTTATTTTGACTTATGATTTTATCATTGTAACTGTTGGTTTAGATCACGTCTGTTGTTTACCTTCTGACTTACACTGTTTCTCGATTTTATTGGCCTGTCTCTGTGTAGCTATCAGTACTCCTTAGGGAATCTTTCTTACTTGTCTTTCTTCACTTCTTCCCAGTCCTATGTCTCTTCCTCACCTGATAGTTGATATGTATATCTGTTTTCCCTCTCACACTTCTCTCTTTCTAACTCCCTATTGACCCACCCTTCCTCCATTATTTTCCTCTTTTATATGCTCGCTTTTAAAATCTAGGGACCAAGACTGCATACTGCTAAATAGACAGACTGTAAAGCAGAGGGAAAAGTGAACAAAGCCAGAAGACCCTCACAATGAAGAACAGGTCATTGCAGAAGAGAAATAAAAGCAACCCCACCTTCCCTCAAAAACAGAATTGAAGAGGGGGAGGGAAAGGGGGAGAGG
>NW_007001374.1:0-763 GCF_000164805.1 Carlito syrichta
CAATCCTAAAGGCAGCAAGAGAAAAAGGCCAGATCACCCACCATGGAAGACCAATCAGAATAGCAGCAGATTTATCTGCAGAAACCCTGCAGGCTAGGAGAGCTTGGAGCCCTATCTTCAAAGTCCTAAAGGATAAACAATTTCAACCAAGAATAACCTACCCAGCCAAGCTAAGCTTCATCAGTGAGGGAGAATTAAAATCTTTCCCAGATATCCAATCCCTAAGAACTTATGCAGCCACAAAACCATCTCTACATGAAACACTTAAGAAAGTACTAAACACAGAAGAAAAGGAAAAAAGAACAACGTTCTTCACAAGAGTTCAGGGAAAAGAATAAAATATACACGAACCAACCCCAAAAGCAAAAGAAAGACAAAAAAAAAGGAAAAACCAAGTGGAAGAACAATAACTCAATAAGAACTCCATGATAAGGATGAACTCTCACATTTCAATAATTAGTCTGAATGTGAATGGACTAAACGCACCACTGAAAAGACATAGAATGACAAAATGGATAAAATATCACCAGGCAACAATATATTGCCTTCAAGAGACCCATCTCACTAGAAAGGACATACACAGACTCAAAGTAAGAGGATGGGAAACAAATTTTCAGGCGAATGGAACACAAAAGAAAGGAGGAGTCGCGATCCTAATTTCAGACAAAATACCATTTAAGCTATCAAAAATTAAAAAAGATACAGAGGGCCACTACATAATGATAAAAGGTTCACTCCATCAACAAGAAATATCTATCCTAAA
>NW_007001375.1:0-810 GCF_000164805.1 Carlito syrichta
TCGCTAGCTAACAACCTGACTCAACCTGCTGACTTAACCCATTATCTCACTAGCTAACTAGCTGTCTTAACCAGCTGACTAAATTAGAAAGTTGACTTAACTAGCTGACTTAGCTGACTTAACTACTTAGCTAGCTCACTTAACTGGCTGACTTAACTAGTTATCTAGCTCACTTAACTACCTGAATTAAATAGTTTGCTAACTATTTAGCTGAATAACTAGCTGACTTATCTAATTACCTATGTAGTATGGTCACAGACTTAAGTAGCTGATTTAATAGTTAGCTAACTAGTGAGCTAGCTGACTGAGCTTGCTGACTTAGCTAGCTAGCGGGTTAGCTAGCTTACTTAGCAAGTTGACTTAACTAGTTGGCTAACGAGATAGCTAGCTGATTTAACGAGTTGGTTAACCAGTTAGCTAACTGTTTTAACTAATTGGTAAACGAGTTAACTGGCTGACTTAACTAGTTGCATAACAAGTTAACTAGGTTACTTAACTTGTTGGCTGATGAGTCGCCCAACTAGTTAGCTGGTTTAACATGTTGACTGACAACTTGGCCAACTTATTACCTGGCTTAACATGGTGGCCCAATAGTCGGCCGACTAGTTAACTTGGTCAATGAGTAAACTGATGAGTTGGCCCCCTAGTTCGCACGATTAACTAGTTGGCTGACTGGTTTCCTGACCTAACTAGTCGGCCAACTATTTGGCTGACTAGTTGACTGGTCTATTTGTCCGCCTAGTAGCTGAGCTAACTTCTCAGCTCCCAATTGGCCCGACAGTCGGCCTATTGGTTATGTGAAATAACTAA
>NW_007001375.1:2185-2977 GCF_000164805.1 Carlito syrichta
CAGCAGGCTAGCAAGCTGACTTAGCCTAGTGACTGGCTGAACAGTTGGATAGCCAGCTGGCTTAACTAGACAGCCACCGAGCTAATCACCTGACTAGCCAACTGATTGAACTTGCTGTCTGCCTAACTGATCAGCTTGCTAACCAGCCGGCTTAACTTGCCAGAGACCTAGCTAGCCAGCTGGCTAACTAGCTGACTTAAGTAGATAGCTATCTGGCTAGACAGCAGGCTTAACTAGCTAGCCACCTAGCTAGCCAGGTGTTTAGCCAGATCACTTAACATGCTGACTTAACTAGCTATCCAGCTTGCAAGCCAGCTGACTTAATTAGCTAGCTACCTACATCACAAGGTGGTTAGCCAGCTGAATTTGCTAACTGACTTAACCAGTTAGACAGCTGGCTAGAGAGCTGAGTTAACTATGTGGCTAGTCAGTTGGCTAGCCACTAGAATTAACTAGTTGAATTAACAAGCTACCCAGCTGGATAGGCAGCTGACTCAACTACCTGATTTAAATAGTTAGCCAGCTAGCTAGCCTGCTTACTTAACTAGCTGATATCCTTAGCTAGCCAGTTGACTAGCCAGCTGACTTAAATAGGTAGCTACCTATGTATCCCTCTGGCTTGCCAGTTGACTTAAGAACATAGCTACCTAGCAAAACAGCTGGCTAGCCAGCTGAATTAAATAGCTAGCTACCCAGATAGGCAGCTGGCTAGCCAGCTGACTTAACAAGCTGATTAACTAACTAACCAGCTCACTCAACTAGCTGATTTAACTAGCTAGTTTTCTAAATAGG
>NW_007001376.1:0-677 GCF_000164805.1 Carlito syrichta
CTTGGCTGATTCTGCTTTCCATGCTTATTAGTCTGTTGTTCATTTCCATCACAGTATTCTTTACTGCTGTCATTTCTGACAACAGCTCCTTCCTATTTTCCTCTTGTCTCTCCTCAATTTTTTTAATTCTCTCCATTAATGTCTTGATGTCTGGGTTTGTTGCATGTAGCCAGTCATTCTGGGGACTCTTCATTGTCTGTGTTCCAGAATCTGTTTTCTCATTGTCTGATCTCCCAGGGGTCTGTGTAAGACCTATATTCTTCTTTTGGTTTTTCTTCATTTGTGCGGTTTTTCCCCCTCCTTACTTTTTCCTTCCCTCCACGTCACCGTCTTCTTTAATTCTGTTATTCAGGGGTAAAGGGATTGGCTTTACTTCTGTTTGTTCAATCTCCTATTCTTTATGTATGTCCTCTTACTTTGTTCAATTCTGAAGTTTCACTGTAGGTTGGAGGTGGTCCTTTTTGCAGTTTTGAGATGTACTTAAGGGGAGAGCTGTGATTCAAAATCTGTCTGCAGGTCCTGGTATTCGCTGACAGGCGTGTGGATAATGTGGAACCCACTTCCCACTGCCCTGGAATCTTTCTAGGGCAGTGGGGCTGTAGGTTTACTCCCTGAAATAAAATGTGGTTAGCAGAGGGGAGAGAATGGAGCAGATAGTGGGTTGAAGAGGGGAGTGG
>NW_007001377.1:0-710 GCF_000164805.1 Carlito syrichta
AAAGTCCTTGCAGTTGCCTGTTTATGAGTATTTCATTTCACTAAATTAGGCTTCTAAAACCGAAATTCGTGTTTAGCCCTTAGAACGCCACACTGAAGTTTTTTTGGGGATTGAGGACACGTGTAAACCACATTCCTTATTCTTCCTTAGCAGAGGACAGTGCAGTTTCCTGTATATGAACACTCCCATTATCCAGATTCCTACGCCCATAACCTGATTAGTGGTTATCTCTTAGCATGAGACTCTACAGCTTTTTGGGATGGAGGACTAGTGTAACCAAGATTCCTTATTCTTCCATAGCAATAGGTCCTCTAGTGTTCTGTATATGAGGACTCCCATTACTGAAATTCCTGCTTCATTCTCAGCAAGATGCCAAGACATTTCCTGGTGACCTAGAATTCCAATTGATTGCCTATCAAGAGAAAGACTCCCACAAAGTTCTTGTCGAATTTGAACCCAAGATTCCTGGTTCCCTTTTCAAAGGACACCCTAAAAATGTGGTGAAATAGAAGCCTAGTTTGCTGATTCAACCTTATCAAGAGACTTTGTAGATTTAGGCGATTGAGAACTCCAAGATCCGGATTCCCTTTTCGTTCACAGCAAGGTGCCCTGATTTTTCCTGTCTATGTGGATTCCAAACTCTGTATACAAAAATGCAGATGCCAGATGTTTCCTAAGGACGTGTACTCCATGATTCCTGGTTACATTTC
>NW_007001378.1:0-619 GCF_000164805.1 Carlito syrichta
ATTTAAGTCAGGTACTTAAATCTGCTACATAGCTCGTTAGCTAATTAGTTAAGTCAGCTAGTAATTCAGCAAGTTAAATAGTTAGCTACATATTTCATTCAGGTAGTTAAGTCAATTAGCTAACTAGGTAAGTCAGCCATTAAATTCAGCTACCTAAGTAGTTAAGTCAGCTAGCTATATCTACTAGTTAAAACAGCTTTCTAATTTATTCAGGTGTTAAGACAACTAGCTAGCTAGTTAGCAAACTGGTTAAGTCAGTAGGTTTAGTCAGGTAGTTAGCTAGTTAACTGAAGGGTTAAGTCAGTTGGTTGAGTCAGCAAGATAGCTACTTAGCAAACGAGTTGAGTCAGATGGTTGAGTAGGCTAGCTAGCTAGTTACCTAATGAGTTAAGTCAGCTGGATGAGTCAGATAGCAAGCTAGTTAGCTAACGAGTTATGTAAGCTGGTTGAGTCAGCTAGCTAGCTTGTGAGCTAAGGAGTTAAGTCAGATAATTAAGATATCTAGCAAGCACGTTAGATAATTGAGTAAGCTAACTAGTTAGCTAGCTGATTAAGTCAGCTTGCTAGCCAGCTGGCTAGGTAGTTAAGTCATCTAGTTAAGTCAGCTTGCTGATCAACA
>NW_007001379.1:0-614 GCF_000164805.1 Carlito syrichta
CCACTGAGAGGGGAGCTGGAGTCACCTGCCGAGTCTGCACTGTGGGAGCACCTGGCACTGGGACATGTCTGCACCAGGGCACCCAGATCTTTTCCCACCTCATTTCCCAGGGTGCACCCGCTCACTCCTCCCAGGGGTCAACTCATGCAAAGGAGGGCGTGACTCTCAAACATTCTAGGAGGGATACAGCTGGGTGACTCTCGGCACTCGGGGAGGCCGAGAAGAAAAGATGGCTGGAGCTCAGAAGCTTGAGACCAGGCTGGAAGCCATAGCAAGCCGGCATCTTGACCCCAAGCAAAACCCAGAAAACCATGGGTGAGGGAAGGCCTCTGTGGGAGGATGGCCTCTGGCCCAGAGTTCAAGACTAGGCAGGAAGACCAGGATGTTGACCAAATTGAAAGACTGTGATCACAGCAGTTTGGGAGGCCAAGGCTGAGAGGATGACTAAATTTGGGACGTTTGAGAGCAGCTTGGGCAATCTAATGAGGAAAGAGAAAGAAAGAAAGAAAGAAAGAAAGAAAGAAAGAAAGAAAGAAAGAAAGAAAGAAAGAAAGAAAGAGAAAGAATGACAGGAAGGAAGAAATGAAGGAAGGAATAAGGAAAGAAAGAGACAA
>NW_007001380.1:0-1083 GCF_000164805.1 Carlito syrichta
CAGTAGAGATGAGGAAGAACACAGCACAGATGAACCCTCTGCAGGGTCTAGCAGAGAAACAAACACCGCAAGAGATGCAGCAGCAACAAGAAGCAGCCCTGTGGATGTTCAGATGTTGACATCTTCACTCTACCTCCTGCCTGGGGATTGGTGAGCTAGCATCAGACAACACTGCTAACAGAAAACCACCCTGTGTCCCCCACACCAGTGATCTTCTAGGCTTGGTTAGTGCTACAGAAGTGACAAAAAGAGACACGCTTTTCTACCATTATTAGTAGACTGAGGCAGAAGGCGAAGGAGCAAGCACAGCCAACTGCCCTGGTTTCCAGAGATGGGCTATGAGGTCCAGGAGTGAAAGGTCTGCACTGTGTCAGCCAGAGCACAGGGAAACAGACATAACTTCTTTGTTTCACAAAAAGGTATCAAGAATTAGAGGATCCTGGACAATAACTTTTATGAATGAAGTTCAGATATGTAGAAGAAATAACCCAAGGGTGGATGCTTCTCTAAAGAGCATGATACAAATAACTTTACTTAGAAAATACTTAAGGTCCAAATATTTTCCTTTTTGAGTGTTAGCAATATATACACAAAAGAACACTTACGAAAAACATGAGGCACTGAGATCTGACTGGAGCAGAGCCACATCTACAACCATCCAACTCAAGATAAGAAATTGCTGAAAACACTGAAGCTCCCCGAGGGCCCCCTGGTCACCTCTCTTCCCCAAGGAGATTGTCATTCCTTTTTGTTCTTATTAATCTGCCTCTTGCTAATATGTTGTTGAGTGCTGCATGTTTTTGAATTTTATTCAGACATACTCAAGAAGTATGTATCTTTCTGTGATGTGCTATTTTTATCCAACATTGTGTTCCTGAGATTGATCTTGTTGATGAACTTTATTCACAATGCTGTGTAGTATTCCATTTTGTGAGCAACTTTGACAAATATGCTTTGTTAATGTTCCGTGTTCTGTGACCACAGACATAGTTACTGTGCACACTCTTGTACGTGTGTTCTCGTGCTCATGTGTCTGAGTTTCCTTGCTCCCTCTCTAGGAGTGAAAATGCTAGATCACAGGGT
>NW_007001381.1:0-735 GCF_000164805.1 Carlito syrichta
CCAGCTAGCTAGCGAGCTGACTTAACTAGCTAGCCATGTACCTATCTATCTAGCCAGCAGGCTGAATAAACTAACAGACTTAGCTTGCTACCTAGCTGTCATAATTAGCTTACTTATATAGCTAGCTTCCTAGCTGGCAAGCTGACTTAACAAGCTAAAATAACTAACTAGCCAGATGGCTAGCCATCTGACATTACTAGCTTTTTAACTAGCTTACCAGTTGGATAGCCAACTGAATTAATATGCTGACTAAACTAGCTAGCCTGTCAGTTACAGGCTGACTTAACCAGCTGACTTAACTTGCTAGCCAGCTGGTTGCCAGCTGTCTTAACTAGCTGACTTAACCAGCTACTCAGCTGGCTAGCCACCTCACTTAACTTGGTAGCTATCAATGTAGCCAGTAGGCTAGCCAGCTGACTTAACTAGCTGAATTGCACAATTATCCTGCTGGCTAGACAGCTGATTTATCTAGTTAGCTAGCTACCAAGCCAGCTGGCTAGACAGCTGGCTATACTAGCTGTCTTAACAACAAGGCAGTTGGCTAGCCAGCTGACTTAAGTCGCTGACATCACTAGCTAGTCAGGTAGTTATCTAGCTGACTTAACTAGCTAGCTACCTACATGGCCAGTTGGCCAGTGAGCTATCCTAACTAGCTGATTAACCAGCTATAAAGCTGAATAGCTAACTGACTTAATAGCTCGCTACCTACCTAGCCAGCTGGCTAGGCAGCTGACT
>NW_007001382.1:0-558 GCF_000164805.1 Carlito syrichta
TTTACTTCTTTCTAGATATTTTTTAACTTCTATTTCCTGGTAGACTGGTTAGTTAGCTCTTGTTCCCAAAGGCAGTTTCTCCTAGGATTAAGATTAGAAACTAAATTACCATAATAGTTTTATTGCCCTGCCTCTAGTCAGGCAGGACGTTTTTCTAGTTTCGTTACATGCCGAAACTCTGTTTGCTTCAGCCCATGGCCATTGTCATGGTAACCATGCAGTCCATTATCCAAGAGTGTGACAGCTACTATTTGATTTTTAGAATAGACTTGTTTGGATAAAACATACATTTAAGACGATACAATTTCCATTGAAAAGATTTAAACAGTAATAAACATTCATAGAAAACTTTTGAGTTTTGTTTAAGCTTTTAAGTTTCCTTTTCTCAGATTATGACTTTAGTTCCTGTTCCTGTAGGCCAATTTTAAGATCCTTTGATTAGTATACCGAAATTTTTCCCCAACGGTATTGTTTTTTGCTTCTAATATGACATAGGAAATTTTGCACGTACCCCTGTATTAATATACTAGGAAAAAAAGATTTAAGTTTTGGGTTAAA
>NW_007001383.1:0-636 GCF_000164805.1 Carlito syrichta
GCTTACATTCACAAAACCCGAGATTATTACTTGTGTCCTGGAATTAACATTAGAGGATCCATAACCTAAAGGGACTTGTACTCCCATATATTCTTTTAAACTATCGAGAGGACGAGAATGATGTGGGAATTCTGTAATGACTGATTCCTAATATGCACATAGGAAACAGCTCTGAAAATTATGGGGACATTGAAGTCCGAGTCTTCTAGACCTTACCTAAACATATTTGGAATTCAGGACTCGTACAACCCAGATTCATTATTCTCCTTTAGTGAGTAGTTTCCTGTATATGAGGACTCCCATTCCCCAGATTCTTGCTTTGAAATCCTGATTCTTCTTTAGCCCTTAGCAAGACACCCAGCAGATTTTTGGCACTGAGCACTCGTGAAAACCAGATTCCTTATCCTTTCTTAGGTAGAGGCTGTGGAGTTTCCTGTATATTAAGACTCCCATTGCCAAGATTCCTGCTTCAAAACCCTGATTTTTGTTTAGCCCTTAGAAAGACGCCATGTAAATTTTTAGGATTGAGGACATGTGTAACCCAGATTCCTTGTTCAGCCTTAGCAAAAGGTTGTGAAGTTTCTTGTATAAGAGGACTCCCACTCCCCAGATTCGAGCTTCAAATTCCTGATACTT
>NW_007001384.1:0-526 GCF_000164805.1 Carlito syrichta
ACCTAGCTAACCTGCTGCTTAGTGAGCTGACTTAACTATGTTATTTAGCTAGCTAACTAACTGTTAGTGAGCTGATTTAACTAGCTAGCTACTCAGTTAGGCACCTGGCTAGCCAGCTGGCTTAACACGCTGGCTTAACTAGCTAGCAAGCTGACTTAACTAGCTGATTTAACCAGCTAGCTATGGATGTGCCAGCTGGCTTAACTTTCTGGCTTAACCATCTAGCTACCTAGCTAGCTATCTAGCTAGCCAGCTGACTTTACTAGCTTACTTAACTACCTAGCTGGCTGACATAGCTTGCTGACTAATATAGCTAGCTTCCTAGCTAGCCAGTTGACTTAGCTAGCTGAAATAACTAGCCAAATGGCTAGCCATCTGACTTAACTAGCTTTTTAACTATCTTATCAGTTGGATAGTCAACTGACTTAATGAGCTGACATAACTATCTAGGCATCTGGTTGCCTGCTGACATAGCTAGCTGACTTAACCAGCTACTCACTGAATAACCAGGTGACTTACTAGCTGG
>NW_007001385.1:0-451 GCF_000164805.1 Carlito syrichta
AATTCATGGTTTGAGGTCTCACATAGCCCACATTCCTTTTTTTATTATCAGGAAGACACCCGGATGTTTTCAGGTGTCGTGGAAGGCCAAACTCTTACATACCAATACTCATAGGGCCAGAAGTTTCCCAGGGATCTGAAATCCAAGTTTGCTGGTTCCCCCTTAAGAATACATTCTTACTATGTGGGAATCCCTAATCCCGTATTCTGAATACCAAGTCCAGCAGTAGTTTCTGGACCATGAGGTAAACGTGAAGCCAGTGGTCACATTAACAAATGGTAAGGTGATCCTTGGATTGTGGAATCTGGCCTTGCAGGACCCTGTGAAAAAAACAGACCAGTAAACTGGATTCTCAGTTACAACTATCAAGAGGTGCAGCACGTTCCTGGGAATTGGTAATGACCAACTTGTGATAGGCATATAGGACGTTGCTCTGAAAATATGGGGACCA
>NW_007001386.1:0-706 GCF_000164805.1 Carlito syrichta
AGCTAGCTAGATAAGTCAGCTTACTAGCCAGCAGGCTAGCTGTTCAATTCACCTAGGTAAGTCAGCTGACTAGCCTGCTGGCTAGGTAGATAGCTAGATAGATTAGTTAGCTGGCTAGGCACCTATCTAGCTTAGGTCAGCCAGGTAAGTCAGCGGCTAGCCAAGTGGCTAGATAGGGAGCCGGCTAGTTAAGTCAGATGGGTAGCCAGTTGAGTAGCTGGTTAAGACAGTTATTTAAGTCAGCTGGCCACCAGCAGGCTGGGTAGTTAAGACAACTAAATAAGTCAGTTGGCTATCCAGAGGGTTAGCTAGTGAAAAAGGTAGTTAATTTAGATGGCTAGCCATCTGGCCAACTAGTTATTTCAGCTAGTTAAGTCAGCTGGCTGTCTAGGAAACTAGTTTTATGTCAGCTAGTTATGTCAGCTGGGTAGCTAGTTAATCAGATAGTTATGGCTACTGGATAGCTAGATAGCTAGCTAGTTAGCTAGATGGTTAAGACAGCTAGTTAGCCCAGCCTTCTAGCTAGGTAGCTACCTAGTTAATAAGCTAGTTGTCAGCTTGCTCTCTAGTTATGTCAGTAATTTAAGTCAGCTGGCTAGCCAGTTGCCTAGCTTGGAAGCCAGCTAGTTAAGTCAGCTGGCTAGCTATTCAGCTAGCTAGTTAAGTAGCCTAGTTAAGTCAGCTCTCTAAGCATCTGGTTAGCTAA
>NW_007001387.1:0-606 GCF_000164805.1 Carlito syrichta
GAGAGGACGGTCTGAGCCCTTGGGTTCAAGACCAGCCTGGGCAGCTTGGCGAGAGCTTATCTCTACAAGAAGCCAAAAAAATGAGCCAAGAGTGGTGGCGCATGCCTCTCTTTCCACCCACTCTGGAGGCCATGGTGGAAAGATCGCTGGAGCCCAGCCAGTGGAGGCTGCAGTGGCCAAGAGCTGGCCACTGCACTCTGGTCTGGGATACAGTGCATGACACTGACTCAGCAAGATGATACCATTCACCACTGCCACAACCACAGGCCAGGCTCAGGGGCTAAGCCTGTCATCCTGGCCCTTCAGAGGCCAAGGCGAGTAAATGGCCTGAGCCTCTGGATTGAAGACCAGCTCAGGAGACTGAATGAGACTGTTTCTCAGCCAGCAAAAATAAAACCAGAGATTAGCCTGTTGTGGTGTTGCAGACTTGTGGTTCCAGTCACTCGGGGAGACATTGTGGGACAATCACCTGAGCCTGGCAGGTGGAGTCTGCAGTGACCTTGAGTGTGCCACTGCACTAAGGTCTGGGCGACAGAGCATGATTTTGACTCCAAATAATAATAATAATCACCACCACCACCACCACCCTTGCCACCCAGTGAGTGG
>NW_007001388.1:0-689 GCF_000164805.1 Carlito syrichta
TCTATAGCCCCAGACTTTTCTGATTTTCTTCACCTATATAGTAGTTACTTCCATCTCTGTCACCATATTTTTTCATTCTCTTATGAACCTCAAGTTTAGAATGAAGACTCCAAAGGCCTTAGTTCAGGATGATCTTTTCTTCTTTGTGATAGTGGTTGGAAGGACCCCGTGCTTGCCTTGGTGCTTTGTGTTCACTGTCTTGAAATACTCAGTGACAGCTGGGTTCAGTGGCTCAGCCTGTAATCCCACACTTTGGGAGACTGAGGTGAGTGGATTGCCTGAGCCCGCTGGTTCGAGATCCCCCCGGGCAACTTGGCGAGACCTCATCTCCACAATAAATCAAAAATTTGCCCGGCGTGGTAGCGCACGCCTGTAGTTCCAGCTACTTGGAAGGCTGAGGTGGAAGGACTGCTGGAGTCCAGCAGGTCGAGACTGCGGTGGCTGGGAGCGGCCACTGCATTCCAGTCTGGGTGACAGAGTGAGAATCCAACTCAAAAATAAATAAATAAATAAAATACTCAGTGACTTTGAACAAGCCTCTTCACATATTCATTTTGTACTTGTTCACAGAAAGCATTTAGGTGGCTCTATCTTTACTTGGATGTATTTCCAGGAAAATAAAACTCCAAAAATAAATAAAAGATTTTATGGTCTCCCCAAAGTAGGCTCCTTTGTTATGCTATGGCTTG
>NW_007001389.1:0-751 GCF_000164805.1 Carlito syrichta
GTTTCAAAGGTGGCCACTGGGCACGTCCATCCTGTGCCTTCAGCCACATGCCCCAGAAGTCCTGTGTCCACCCTCCAAATTCATGCCCCACAGAAAAGCTGAGTGTGAGCTCATGGAACAGACGGCCCTAACCTAGGGTGGCCATTGGGCACCGAGCAATCAAGGCAGTCCAGCAACGCTGTTCCCAGCCCAGGATCCAGTCACCCTGTCTTCCACCTTCGGTCATGGGAAGGGCTGCTAACCTCTCCTGATCACTCCATCATCCCACTCCCACAAGGACCTTTCCCTGGGGTACTGTGGAAGCCCATCATGATGCATGAAGGAGGCATCATTTGTGTTGCTGGGGTCTCCATCTGCAGGACTGGGGTGTAGTGGCACAATCATGGCTCCTGGGGCCTTGACCTGCAGAAGTCAGGTGGTAATACTGCCATGACCCCTGAGCAGTTGGAACTCTGTGAGCCATCATGCCTGACCAGATTTTGGGAACCTCTCACCGAGACGAGGTCTTGTCATGTCACCCGAGCTGCTATCAGATCACTGAGCTCAGGCCACCCCGCACCTTGGCCTGCCAGGTTGTGGGGCTGATGGCCATGAGTCACGGTGCCCAGCCTGGAATCAAACGTTCTGTCGGCAGGGGTGATGTGAAGAAATGCCATGGGATAGAGGCACCGAATCCCATGTAGCCAGAACTGTGGGCGACACCCAGTGTGACTCCAGTGTTTGCATTCTGGGGAATGACTTGGTCTCGCTG
>NW_007001390.1:0-709 GCF_000164805.1 Carlito syrichta
CTTCTTCGTAATTTTCAGCCAACAGTATTTGTTGAGACCATTAGAAAATACCAGAGAAAAGAAAATAATAAAAATTTCCATTTCCTTTCATAGCCAACATCTGTGTGCTTCTAGTGTCAATGTTCATATCAGCAGAAACCTGATGTCAACAAAGTTGACTTCTATCTGTCCTTTCTAGAAATCCAACAATGTATACTTATTTTAACAGACCAAGGATTCTTTTTAAAGTGTGTAGCTTTCCCAAATTCAGATTTCCCACAGCCCAAAGTCTTATTTTGAAGCGTCCTAAATATTTTCTAAATACAATTTCAAAGAACAATAACAAAAATATATACCCAATTAAGTAAGACTTTGTTGAAGCCATGCACTCTGAAAATGTTCAAGCCTAATTGTGCTTGGAGAAGAAGGAATTTTAAGTGATGATTTGCCAAATAATATCATCCAGGAAATGAAGTCTTATTATTGTGTACAAATAATATTATATTTTGCATGTAAACATCCTGTTCTCAGAAGTTTTTAGAAACTCATAATGAAAAACATCAAAGAATTCATGTAGTCCAATTTTCATTTATCATTAGATAAGTAGTTATCCAATCCTGACTTCCACACTTCCTACATGGGAAATTTACTATTTATTATCGACTCAAATTTTTAGAAACTTTTTTCTTACATATTTTTAAAATTTGCTCTTGTATTTTTATATTTATTA
>NW_007001391.1:0-750 GCF_000164805.1 Carlito syrichta
AGAGGTGGGGGGCCAGCGGGCAGGCAGAACAGGAGGACTGGAGCCAGTGCACCCTGCCAGCCTCCAGGACTCCTCTCTGGCAGCCACTGCCCCCCTGTGCTGCACCCTCTGCCACGAGCGGCTGGAGGACACCCACTCTGTGCAGTGTCCGTCTGTCCCTTCGCACAAGTTCTGCCTCCCTGGCTCCAGACAGAGCATCAAACAGCAGGGAGCTAGTGGAGAGGTCTATTGTCCCAGTGGGGAGAAATGTCCTCTTGTGGGCTCCAATGTCCCCTGGGCCTCTATGCAGGGGGGAAATTGCAACCATTCTTGCTGGAGATGCGAAAGTGAAAAAAGAGAGAGACTCATGACTTTCCGGTTTCAGAAAAACCCAATGATTACCCTTAATTAAAACATGGCTGTATAATTTTGATTTTTTAAAAATACATTGTGTTTCTATATTTTTTTGGCGACAAAAGGTTTGTACTTATAAAGGCATTTTTTTCCTTTTGATAACGTTATTAGCATATCTTTGTGCTTTATTATCCTGGTGACAGTTACCATTCTATGTAGGCTGTGACTTGCGCTGCTTTTTTTAGAGCACTTGACAAATCAGGAATGCTTCTAGCTGTATTTGTACGTACTTAATAAAAAAAAAGCAAATATATTTGCTGACATTGTAAGCATTGCCTTACTGTCTGTTATTCCTTACTGCTGGCCCCTTTCTCAGACTGGAGGCTTCTTGGTGGAGACGGAAAGGAAATGAGCGAA
>NW_007001392.1:0-887 GCF_000164805.1 Carlito syrichta
CAGATATATAAATTCAATAAACAAGAAAAGATGCTAATTCTTACTGGTGATCTTTTTTTCACTCTTTTTTATTTCCTTTTAAAATTTATATATATTTTTTATTTAAAGATGTGGGGTAAAATTCAGGATTAGGTATACAAGTGGATGTCATACAGGTAAAGTTTGAGCCTCCCTTTGTTCCCCACTTTGCCTAATTTGTGATCAGATACCCTTACTGATATTGTGTTCCGCCACCCCAAACCCTGGCAGTATCCCACTACTGCCAATCCCTTTCTTATAAAATATTCCATTTTCTTTGCTTTAGCCACATTTCCTATTTTGTCAACCTTAGCATCTTGTACTGAGGTCCTTGTCTCTGTCCTTTTCCAGGCACTCTGGTCACTTCTACTCCAGCTCACTCAGTACTTCCCTGTGTTCAAATACAAGGATTCTCCAGATGGGGTACAAATATATGACTTATTTTTATCACCCATTTCTGTAGTGGGTAGGTTTTATGAGGCTTCCCTAGCTCATCTACTTTGATAAGTCATTCAACCACTGTGAATTTACCATTTAGAGAGTTACAATAGGTTCTTGGATTTCCTAAGAGAGTAGTGGTATCTTGGGCTTAAAAAAAGGAAAAAGAAAAAGAAACCACAAATCAATATTACTCAGACTTTCTCCTCCTCTTTCTTTTGTTAGACTCAGCAGGACCCTTCTTAAGGGGCTCTTGCATCCAAGTTCCAGCCACTTCCCTCAGAACCTTACTTCTTCTATCTATCATCTTATTTTCTTGTGGGTTACCTCATTGATAGGACTATTCCCTAGAAGATGTGTTATAGTGTAAAGATTGTGTTGTTTGTCTTCCAGGCAGCTACACCTTAAAAACCATAAATTCTTTCCTATCT
>NW_007001393.1:0-517 GCF_000164805.1 Carlito syrichta
ATAGTTAGCTAGGTAGCTAGATGTTTAAGCCAGAAAGTTAAGCCAGCCGGCTACCATCATAGATAGCTGGTTAAGTCAGCTAGTTAAGTCAGTTTGCTAGCTACTTAGACCAGCACTTTAAGTCAGCTGTCTAGCTTTTTTGCCTAGCTGGGTAGCTAGCTAGTTTAATCCGCTGGCTAGCCAGTTAGCTAGCTAGTTAAGCAACCTAGTTAAGTCAGCTCACTAACCAGCAGGTTAGCTAGGTAGCTAGGTAGTTAAATCAGCTGGAAAGCCAGAGGGCTACCTAGGTAGTTATCTATTTAAGTCAGCTGGCTAGATAGTTATGTCACCTAGATAAGTCAGCTGACTAGCACACTGGCCAGCCAGGTAGCTTGCTATTTAAGTAAGCTGGCTAGAGAGCTGGCTAGCTACTTAAGTCACCTAGTTAAGTCAGCTTGCTAGCCACCTAGCTAGTTATATAGCAAAGCAAGTTAAGTCTGTTGACTATAAGCGGGACAGCTTAAGTCAGCTAATAAAA
>NW_007001394.1:0-662 GCF_000164805.1 Carlito syrichta
CAAAGCAGATCGAGGCTGCAGTGGCTGTGAGCGTGCCACTGCACTCCAGTCTGGCAACAGAGTGAGACTCTGACTCAAAAAAAAAAAAAAAAAAAAAGAAAAGAAAAGAAAAAAAAGAAAGAAAGAAGAAGAAGAAATCATTTGTCCAAATGAAAAGAAACCAGAAAAATAATTCGAACAATATGTAACAACAAAGTTCTCCAATACCCCCAGAAGATCACACCAACTCTTCAGCAATGAACTCTAACCAAAATAAAATTGTTGAAATTCCAGACATAGAATTCAAAATTTATGAAAAATTTGTCAAGGAACTTCAGGAGAAACTGAAAGTCAACATAACAAAATTTAAAAAACTATTCAGGACATGGATGAACAATTCTCCAAAGAGATATATACCTAAAAAAAAAAAAAAAAAAAAAAAGCTGAATTTCTGAAAATGAAAGAAGCATTTAGCATCAGTACAAAGTGCAGTGGCAAGTTTTAACAGTAGACTAGAACAAGCAGAAGAAAGAACCTCAGAGCTTGAAGACAAGCCTCTTGAATTAACCCAATCAGACCACAATAAAGAAAAAAATAATCAAGGGAATAGAACAAAGTCTCCAAGGAATATGGGATTATATAAAACACCCTAACCTAAGAGTCATAGGTATTCCCAAGGAAGA
>NW_007001395.1:0-749 GCF_000164805.1 Carlito syrichta
CCTCTTGTTGTACAATCAGAAGACTGGCAGCTGGTATTTATCTTTTCCCTTCAAGGCTCAGGGGATAGCAGCTTTATACATAAGGACAGTCCTGATCATTAAACCTGATTGCAGTTGCATAAAACTGCAGAGTCAGCCAGGCTCCAGTGGATTAGCCTGTAATCCCAGCACTTTGGGAGGCTGAGGTGAGTGGATTGCCTGAGCCCGCCAGTTTGAGACCTGCCTGGGCAACTTGGCAAGACCTCATCTCTACAATAAATCAAAAAAATTAGCCAGGCGTGGTAGTTCCAGCTACTTGGAAGGCTGAGGTGGAAGGATCGCTGGAACCCAGCAGGTCGAGGCTGCGGTGGCCGGGAGCATGCCACTGCACTCCAGTCTGGGTGACAGAGTGAGACTCCAACTCAAAAAAAAAAAAAAACAAAAAACACAAAAGCTGCAGAGTCAGTCTATCCCTTCCTGCCTTAAATCTTGATATTTGCTTTTCTTTCTTACTAATTCATATCCTTTGTGGCACTATTTTTTCCTCAGAACAGGGTACTTTTTAAAAATAAACTGTTCAGACTGGTATCCTTTTTTCTTTATGGTTTTCTTAATGGCATTTGGGAACACATCTAGCTGCATTTTGATTGACAGAAGTTGATTCTCCTGTTATCTTGACAGTTTTAAAGCCAAATCTCTCTAAAATTGTCAAACTATTTTTTGCTGACATTCAATTCTCCAGCCTTTAGATCACCAGTTCCCAAACTTTG
>NW_007001396.1:0-747 GCF_000164805.1 Carlito syrichta
AATTCTCAATTTAAGCTATAACGTAACTACATGTCTCTAAAGTTTTCCATATAATAATATAATAATTCTACTTTTAATAATTACCGGGCTTCTTGCTTAATATCTACCTTTAAGTCTCTAAGTACAGAAAGCCCTTTCAGGATGGATGATGGCTGCAAATGTTAATGCCTGGAGGAACTAATCCTATCATGCGACTAGACGCCTATCAGCATCTGTTTGCCCCTTCCATGATACAGAAAAGGACTGGTCGCTCATCCAGCAACATACTGGCTTCCTGAGATGAAGAGACTGTGCTTATAACTCTGAGGTGGACTATCCTGTGCCTGGTATAAGAATATATTAGTGACTGGGGTTTTTAATGGCTATACACTTGCCGCAGCTAGGTGTCATTCCAATGGATGGGTGCCTCCAGTCCTGTCCATCAAGTACGGCGTCTGGCAGATTATTCAGCCTCATCTCTGGAGAGCTCTTGCAGCCCTTCAGCCAGGCAGCCTGTCTAAATCCGTTGGACAAACTCAGTTATACCATATTAGAGCATACTTGCAATCTCCTTATATATTTCTTATTTAGAGTGAATATCAAATTGTTAAAATTATTTATCGTGCTAATGTTTATAATATATCTTGTACTGAATGCATTTTACTAATTGTTTAACCAAGGCCTTTTGTAAGAAATTTGTCATTCTCCAGCAACTCCCCTATTTAATGGTCCCCATATCTTTGTCATCCTGTTAATATGCTGAAATGG
>NW_007001397.1:0-648 GCF_000164805.1 Carlito syrichta
CTTTGGCTGGGTAGGTTATTCTTGGTTGAAATTGTTTCTCTTTTATAACTTTGAAGATAGGGCTCCAGGCTCTCCTGGCCTGAAGGGTTTCTGTTGATAAATCTGCTGCTATTCTAATTGATTTTCCCTGGTAGGTAGTCTGGCCTTTTTCTCTTGCTGCCTTTAGGATTTTTCCTTTCATAGTTACTTTGTTTAGGCGAATTATTATGTGTCTGGGAGTTGGTCTTCTCGTTTGTTGTCTTGCAGGGGTTCTCTGAATCTCTTGTGTTTGAATTTTTTCATCCTTAATGAGATGAGGGAAGTTTTCTTGAATGATTTCATGAAATGTTTGTTCCAGTGTGGCTTCGGTTTCTCTTTCTGCCTCAGGAAGCCCAATTATTCTTAGGTTTGGTCTCTTGAAGTGATCATTCATCTCTTGCAGGTTTTGTTCTGTCTTTTTGAGCTTCTTTTCTATGCTTTTGACAGTTTGGGTTAGTTCTGTGTTTTGGTCTTCAAGCTCTGAGATTCTTTCTTCGGCTTGGCTGATTCTGCTTTCCATGCTTATTAGTCTGTTGTTCATTTCCATCACAGTATTCTTTACTGGTGTCATTTCTGACAAAAACTCCTTCCTATTTTTCCTCTTGTCTCTCCTCAATTTTTTTAATTCTC
>NW_007001398.1:0-4778 GCF_000164805.1 Carlito syrichta
CATGTAAACCTCAAACCATAAGAACCTTAGAAAAGGAAGGAAATACTCTCATGGAAATCGGAACTGGCATCCAATTCCTGTACAAAACCCGAAACCCACAGGACTTAAGAGAGAAGATAGACAAATGGGACCTTATTAAACTGACAAGCTTCTGCAAAGCCAAAGAAACCATCAAGAGAGCAGGGAGACAGCCTACAGACTGGGAAAAAGTCTTTGCCAACTCTAGGTCTGACAAAGGCTTAACATCCTGGATCTACAAGGAACTGAAGCGTACTGAAAAGAAGAAAACAAACAACCCCATTATAAAATGGGCAAAAGACATGAACAGACACTTCACAAAAGAAGACATTCGAGCAGCCAACAAACACATGAAGAAATGCTCAACCTCACTAATCATCAGGGAGATGCAAATCAAAACCACACTGAGATACCACCTAACTCCAGTCAGAATGGCAATTATCAACAACTCAAAAAATAACAGCTGCTGGAGAGGGTGTGGTGAAAAGGGAACACTTCTACACTGTTGGTGGGAGTGTAAACTAGTGCAACCTCTGTGGAAAGCAGTGTGGCGATTCCTAAAAGCTCTAAAAATTGACCTTCCATATGACCCTGCAATCCCCCTACTGGGAATATACCCTGAAGAACACAAATCACTCTATAAAAAAGATACCTGCACACGTATGTTTATCGCAGCATTGTTCACAATAGCAAGAACCTGGAAACAACCATGCTGCCCATCAAAGAGGACTGGATTAAAAAATGTGGTACATATACACGATGGATACTACGCAGCCATAAAAAAGAACAAATCATGATTTCGCTGCAACCTGGATGGAACTAGAGTCTATAATACTGAGTGACCTCTCACAAAAACAAAAATCCGAATATCACATGTTCTCATATAATGGACCTTGAACATCCAATGCAATACTATGAGAAAATGACGGATGGTACTGGGAAACTATGGGGGGGAGGGGGATGGGATTAACAGTAGCAAATATCTGTCGGGGGATGGGAAAACACTTCTTATCTACAGGGTGCCTGAATGAAACGTCATTGTACACCTAACCCTTAACTGTACCCCACAAAACCATAATAAAAAATACTGATTAATGAAAAAAAAAAAAGATGTGGTGCAAGAAATGGATTGATATTCTTTCTGGGCAGAGAGGAACAGGCATATGAATATTCAATGGTTATCCAATGGTTTCAACACAATGTCTTTTTTTGTAGTTGTTGAATAGTCAATTTATTAATTATTAATGTATTTACTTATTTATTTTGTGCCTGGTAATTTGCCATTTACTTTATTTATTTCAATAACTTTAGGGGATACAAATAGTTTTTGGTTACATGGATCCATTGTAGTTGTAAAGAAGTCTGTGCTCTAAGTGTACCCACCACCCCAACTTGTGCATATTGTACCTAATAGTGATTTTTTTCATCCCTCAACCCCTTCCCACCCTCCCCCTTCTGAGTCACCAGTGTCCATAGTGTCCATTACACCATTCTGCATGCCTTTGCAGATCCTTAGTTTAGCTCTCACTTAGAAGTGAGAACATGTGGTATTTGGTTTTATCTTCCTGCATTAGTTCACTTAGGTTGATATCTCCAATTCCATTCAAGTTGCTACGAAAGACATTATTTAATTTTTTAATGATATTTAAGCACGATTTCTATAAGACTATCTTTAAAATACCCAGTTAATACAAAAGGAGGCAGGCAAAAAAGAAAGAGGGCAAAAACACAGATAGGATAAAGAGAAAACAAAGAGTAAGATGACAGATTTAAACATAAACATATCAATAATGATGTTAAAGGCCTGAAAATCCTGAATCAAAGGCAGCCATTTTAAGATCATGTACTTCACCGTCTACAAAAACACCTTTAACCTATGTATGTCTTTAAACATAAGCAAACCCTGAACATTAATTAGAAAACTATAAGAAAGGGATTGTCAGTAGCGGGACACTTCCAGGGGAGGGGGCCCACATAACATCACTCAGGGTATCTGATCTTTAACGAGGTAATGTGGGGACCAAAGGGAGGCCCAAACTTTAAATATAAAGACACACATAGGTTAAAAATAAGTAATCAGGCTGGGTTCGGTGGCTCAGCCTGTAATCCCAGCACTTTGGGAAGCTGAGGTGAATGGATTGCCTGAATCGGTGGTTTCAAGACCCTCCCGGGCAACTTAGTGAGACCTTGTCTCTACAATAAATCAAAAATTAGCCGGATGTGGTAGCGCATGCCTGTAGTTCTGACTTTTTGAAAGACTGAGGTGGAAGGATCACTGGAGCCCAGCAGGTCGTGGCTGCGGTGGCCGGGAACAACCACTGCACTCCAGTCTGAGCAACAGTGAGACTCCAACTCAAAAAAAATAAAAATAAAAAGTAATTGAGGATGATATGCTATGCTAACTCAAATCAAAAGACATTTGAAGTGATTGTATTAACATTGGATATAGTCCATTAAAGAGCCAAGAATATTACAAGGGTAAGGGTTTTGCATGATAATAAAGGTGTTAATTTTTTAAAAAAAATACGACCTAACTAAGCTTATGTGCTTAAAAAGAAGAACTTCAATACATACAAAGAAAAAACTGAAAGAACTTCAAAGAGAAATGGAGAAATTTAGAATTATAGCAGGAGCTATCAATATTCAGTTTCAATAAATAGGGAGAAAAGACTATATACAAAAGCTTTAAGGATATAGAAGCACTGAACCCATTAATCAACCAATTTGATCTAATTAACATTTATAGAACACTTTGTTCAGAAGACCTACATTATTTTTATGGTGTACATACAGAATCATGACAGATATGTCCTGGGTCATGGAATAAGCATTAATAAATTTAAAAGAATCATGTCATACAAAGCATGCTCTCTGAACACAACTGAATAAAACTGAACATCAATAACAAAATGGTCTCTGGAGAATACACAAATATTTGTAATCTAAAATACATGTTTAAAGCCCATTAGTCAAAAGATAAATTTAAAGAGAAATTAGATTTCTTTTGATCTGAATAAAGATAAAAAACACAACATATCATTGTGGAATGTCACTAGGACAGACTTACAGAGCTTAGCTATAGTAGTAATCCTTAATATTAAAAAAGAAAAAGTTCTTAATAAATGACCTCAATTTCCACTCTAAAAACTAGAAACATAAAAGAAGAAAACAAAAGCTAATGTGAAAAGAAGAAAATTATAAACATCAGAGCACAAATTGGGAAGAAATGAATACAAATTAATAAAACCAAAATCTTGTTCTATGAGATTATCAGCATAAACTGATAAATCTCCAACCAGACTGACCAGAAAAAAAATATGGAAGGCACAAATTCCCAATATCAGGAAATGAGAGATATTACATCACTAAACATTCTAGGGATATTAAAAGAAAATAAGATTATTTTATTAACATTTTTATGTCCATATATTCAATTTAGATTTCAGGACACATCAGCATATAAAAAATTTATTTTATTTTATTTTATTTTCATATATTAACAAGCAAAAAAATTAAAATTAAAAAAATTTAATTAAAAATTAAAATTTTGGGCAACCTCTCGTGTTCCCTCCCACTCTGGGAGTCTTTCTGTCCTCTCCATAAATCCTACTTTTAAAAATAAATAAGTAAATAAACAAATAAATAAATAAAAATAAAATTAAAATTTTCAGTATCATTAAAAAATACAAAATTCTAGACATAAAAACCAGTGGAGATAAGAAATTTTGGAAAATGAAAACAAACAAAATGCTTTAGAAGTTCTTTCCAAGTCTTCTCATTCGGCAATGATACTGTCTTTTTCCTGTATTTGAAAGAAAAGCATTCAATCTTTATCATTTTCACTATGATGTCAGCTGTAGATTTTTCAAAGATAACGTTAATCAGATTAAGGAACTTTCCTTTGTACAGTCTTCCCAGTTGAAAAGGATTTTTATCAGTAATGGGAATTTGGATTTTTACAAAAGTTTCTTTGCTCCTAGTGGCATGATCATATGAGCTTCTATTTACTTAATATGGTGAATTACATTGATTGGTTTCAAATGCTATACTAACCCTGCATTCCTGGGATAAACCTATTTGATCATAACATATGATCTTCCTACATTGTTGGCTTTGATTTGTTTATATTATTTGTATCTGTATTCATGACGGATGTTGCTATATAATTTTCTTTTCTTGTAATGATTTTGTTTGAATTTGGTTTGCATCAAAATTGTACTAAAGGTTCTTGTCAGTGTTGTAAGGTAATTAATAATTAATAGGCATCCAGAATAAAAAGGAAGACATAAAACTGCCTTTATTCACAGATAATATGATCCTGCAACCTTACTAGCTTCACTTATTAGTCTTGTAGCACATTTTTTTTTTGCAAATTCCATAGAATTTTCCGCATAGATAGTTATGTCATAATTAACACCAGGGAATTTATGTAGTTATTTTTGTTAAAATATTTAATAAAAGACAGATAGAAGTATATTTATATATCATGGATGACAATTTGATAAAATGTACAAAAGTTGTATATTCAAATACCTTTAATCCAGGAATCCCACTTTGAGGCATTTATTCTACAGCTATATTTTAAGTCATGCCATAATTATAAATATGCAGGCTAAATTGTTGGTATTAGCAATATGTGATACTTGAATTATTTAGAGACCATCATATTTCAATGAAATGCTAGGCACAGAAAAAACAAACAAGCAAACACAAACCTCAGCAGCAGAAAACTTTCAAGTTGTATCATGTTAGAATATAAA
>NW_007001399.1:0-733 GCF_000164805.1 Carlito syrichta
TCAGGGCCCTTCTGACCTTTTGGGCTTATGATTATTGGTATATAAAAATTTGTACTTCCACGTCACCAGGTAACTTCCGGGTTGTCTTACTGAGAACAAAAAGAATCTGGGTTACGGGTGTCATGAATCCAGAATTCTACATGGACACATTATAAGGGCTAATTTGGAATCTGGGATTCTTTTTCCACACATTCTTTAGGGCTACAGGCCTCTTGGATATGACAATATTTTCATTACAGATTCTCAGCAGCCTTCTGGTCTTCTTAATAGTTGTAACCGAGAATGTGGACCCTCAAGTCCGTTGGGTTCCTCAGGACAACAAAGGGCAGATTCAAGGAACCAAAGAATCTTATAGCCATATTTGTATGTAACTATTGCCTTAAGATGTACCTTTTAATCTTAAAACTTCTGTTTGTTTTTATACTCCGATAGGGGCCTGGTGTTTAAAGTTTGCCAAATATATATTATGTACTTTTAAGGGTAACCAGGATTCATGGATTCCACCACCCTAGGTAATTTCTGGGCATCTGCCTATTTTTCTACAGAGTTTTTGGATCCACATCACGAGGGAAAATCAGGGCATTTTGATGAGAATGAAAAGGAAATCCGCATCTAGGAGTTATTCGCCAGAATCTACAGTGCCTCTGGATAAGGTTTAATCAGAAATCTGGGCTTCAGGGTCCCTTCATTTTTACGAGCTACTAGCTCCAGAGATACCCTTAATCAGTCATTA
>NW_007001400.1:0-4092 GCF_000164805.1 Carlito syrichta
CTGCCTCTGGGATTTATGCCACAGTGACTGTGCCGTCTCTCCAATGGGTGCCTCAGTGACTGACCCTCCTCTTTGAAAGATGTCTGAGTGATGCATGCTGCAGTGTCAAATCTTCTGTGATGTGAGTGCCAGTAACTAAAGCTCCTCTGTGATGCATGCTTTTTGTCTGACTCTCCTCTGTGAAAAAATGTCCCATTGACTGTTTTTCCTCTTTGATGGGTGCCCCAGTGACTAGCTTTCCTCTTTGATCCTTTTCCCAGTGACTGGTTACACAACAGTAACCCCAGTGACTAGCCCTCCTCTGTTGTTTTGGCCCCAGTGACAGTGCATCCTTATTAATTGGTGCTCCAATGAATGTCCTTCCTGCATAAGGAACATAATGGGTGCCCTTGTGACTATCCCTCCTCTGTAAAGTGTGTCCTAGTAACTGGGCCTCCTCTATAATTGGTGCCCCAGTGACATGACCTATATTGTGATGTTTTTTTTCCAGTGACTGCCCCTCCTCATTGACAAGTGCCCTAGTGATGGCCCATCTCTGCGATGGTTGTCTCAGTGACTGATCCTCCTCCATTATGGGTGCCTCCGTAACTGATCATCCTCTGTTATGAGTGCCAGAGTGACTAGCACAATTCTGTGATAGGTGTCCTACTAACTAGCTTTTCTCTGTGAGACGTGCCCCTGTGACTAACTGACCTTTGTGATGGTTTCCTCACAACCTCAGTTATCTGTGCCCCATTGACTTTCCCTTCTCTGTGATAATGTGTTCAAGTGATGGGTGTCCCAGCAAGTGAACCGCTTCTGTAATGAGTGTCTCATGACTGTCCCTTCTCTTTTTTTAAGGCATCATTGATTGACTACCTCTGTGATTGGAACACCAGTGACTGGCTATACTCTGTAAATGGTGCTCCTCAGCTGTGAGGAGTACTCCAGAGACTGACCCTCCTCTTTGATATCTGTCTTCTGTAATTTGTGCTCCAAAGTGTAGCCTTCACCTTTGAAATTTGCACCATTGACTGAGTCTCCTCCATAATGGATGCCTCAGTGACTGACCCTCTTCTGCAATGGGAATCCAAGTGACTGTCCTTCTCCATAATAATAGGTGCCCCAGTGACTAGCGTACATTTGTGATTGGTGAACAACCCTCATTAAATTCGGTGTTGTACATACTTACACTCCCCTGTATTGGGTGGTATAGTGATGGGTCCGCCTCTGTGATGGATTCCCCAGTGTTTGGCCCCCTTCCTTAATGGGTACCCAGTTACTGGTTCTCCTCTATGAACCAGTGAGTAGCCCTCCTCTGAAATTGGTGCCCTCAAGGCTCATATTCCTGCATTAGTGTCTGCCTGTCCTCTCTGATGGGTGTCCCAGTGACTAACCTTTCTCTGTAAGGTGTACCCCAGTGAAAGGTTAGCCTCTGTAATGAGTTCCAAATTGAAAGACCTTCTTCTGTTATTGGTGTCCCAGTGACTACCCCTTCTCTATGATGGGTCCCTGATTTACTAGCCTTTCTTTGTAACAGGTGCCCGAGTTATTGACTCTTCTCTATGACATTTGCTCCATTGATTGACTCTTCAGTGACGGCTATCCCAAAGATTAGTCCTCCTCTGTGATAGGTGCCACAGTGACTGGGTCTTCTCTTTGATGGTTGTCCAAGTAAAAAGTAATCCTCTGTGTTGGGTGCCCCAGTGACTGGGCCTCCTCAATAATGAGTTCCCAATGACTGACCCCACTCAAGTATGGTTGCCATCCTCTGTGAAGTGTGCCTCACTGACTTGTTCTTCATTGTGATAGGTCCCTCAGTAACTGAGTAACCTCTGTGATCGGGGGCCCAGTGACTGGACCACATCCTAATGGGTGTTCCATTTCTATGCCTACTCCCTGATGGGTGCTCAAATGATGAGACTTCATTTGTAATGGATTCCCTAGTGACTTACCCTCCTCTGCGATGGGTGTGCAAGTGAAAATTTTTCCTCTGTAATGAGTGTCCCAGTGACTGACTCTTCTGTCAGTTGTTCCAGTGACTGAGATTCCTCCATAATGTGTGATTTGTTGATTGGCTTTTTTTGGTGAGGAGTTCCCCAGTGACTGATCCTCCACTGTGATGGGTTCAACATTGGAAGAAAACCATACAAGATAGGTACCCCAGTGAGTGAGTATCCTCCATAATGGGTGCCAAGTGACTGGCCCACCTCTCTTATGGGAGCCATAGTGACTAACCTTCCTCTGAGATGTGTCCCAGTGACCAGTTCTACCTGTGTGATTTGTGCCCCAGTGACTGGCCTCTCCTAATTGGTGCATCACTGACTGGCCCTCCTCCGTAATAGGTGTCAGTGACAGTCTCTCCTCTGAGAAGGGTGCACCAGTGACAGGCTTTATTCTTTTATGGATACCCAATGACTTGCTCTCTTATGTGATGTTTGTCTCAATGCCTAGTTCTACTCTGACATGGTTGACCCTGTAACTGGCCTCTATCTACATGTGCCCCAGTAAATGGCACTCCTCTGTGATGGGTGCCACAGTGACTAGTACTCTTCAGTGAAGGGATTCTGATTGACAGACACTCCTTTATAATTAGTTCCACAGTAACTGGTACTCATCAACAATAGATGCCATTGTGACTATCTTTCCTCTGTGATGTGTGCCCAAGTTATTGACTGTCCTCTGTGATGTGTGCCCAAGTTATTGACTGTCCTCTGTGATGGGTTCTAAAGTGACTGATACTTCTATGTGTTGGGTAAGAAAGTCAATGGTCCTCCTCTATGATTGGTGTCCCAGTTAATGATTCTCATAGATGCCCTAGTGACTAAGCCTTCTCTGACTGGCAAATCAGTAACTTGCCCCCTGTATAAGTGACCCCAATGACTAGCCTTTCTCTGTGAAGGTTGTCCCAATAACAGGCTGCCCTTCGTATTGGGTGCCCCAGTGACTGGCAATCATCTCCAGTTGGTACCCCCAGTGACTGGTCTTCCGCCTGGCCCTCCCACATTATGGGTGCCCCAGTCATTTGGCCTCCTCTGTGACTGGTGTTCCAGTTCCTGGCTGTCATCAATAACGGTTGCCCAATGACTAGTCCTTGTATCTGATTGGTGTCCTACTTACTTTGTTTCCTTCATAATGAGTGTCTCTGTGATTGGCCCTTTTTTGTAATGGGTGCCCCAGTGACTGGTTCTCCTCCATAATATGTGCCCAAGTGACTGGGCCTCCCCTGTGATTAGTGCCCCAGTGATTTGCCTTGATAAGATTGGTCCCCAGTGACTATCCCTTCTTTACACTAGTTCACAGAATTTGGGCTATTCCATAATGGGTGCTTCAGTGACAGGCCTTTTGATGTGATGGATGTCCCAGCGACTGGGCCTCCTCCATAATGTTTTTACCATGAATGTGTCTTTCCATGTTGTTTGTGCTCTTGTGACTTGCCTTTATAGATGATGGGTTCCCCAGTGAATAACCCTCCTATGTGATGGGTGTCACAGTGACTGAACCTCTTCCATAAAGGGAGACCTGGTGACTAGAATTTCCCTCTGAATTGTGTCCCAATGACTGACCATCCAGTGTGATGGGTGCTGCAATGACTGGCCTCTTGTCTGCTGTGTGTTCTAACATCTGATAACCTCCAAAGTGGGTGCCCAGTTACTAGCTCTCTTCTGTGAAAAGTGCCTCATGTACCAGGTCCATTTCACATTGCCTGCCCCAGTAACTGACCCTCCTCTGTGGTGGTTGTCCTAGTGACAGGTTTTCATTCATAATAGGTGTTTCTTTCACTGGGTTTCCTCTGTGATTTATATCCCAGTGACTAGCCTTCCTTTAAATGGTTGTCCAGTGATAAGTCCTAGTCAGTGCTGTGTATTCCAGTATCTGGGCCTCCATAAATCGTGTCCCAGTGACTAGCTGTGCTTTGTGACGGGTGTCCCATAAACTGGTTTTCCTCTGTGACAGGTGTCCCAGTGACTGGCACTTTTACATAATGAGTGCCCTAGTGACTATCCCTCCTCTGTTATCAGTGCTACAGTGACAATCCTTCTTTTCTGTGAGTATCCCAGTGACTAGCACTTCTGTTTGAGTGATTTCCCCATGATAGGCCTACTTCTGTGA
>NW_007001401.1:0-533 GCF_000164805.1 Carlito syrichta
CTTTCTTTGTTTTTCCTTTCTTCGTTCCTTACTTCCTTCCTTGCTTCCTTCCTTCCTATCTTCCTTCCTTCCTTTCTTTCCATTCGTTCTTCCTTCCATCTTCTCTTCTTTCTTTCCTTCCTTCCTTCCTTCTTTCTTTCTTTCTTTCTTCCTTTCTTTCTTTCTTTCTTTCTTTCTTTCTTTCTTTCTTTCTTTCTTTCTTTCTTTCTGTCTTTCTTTTCTTTCCTCACTAGGTTACCCAGGCTGCTTTCAAACCGTCCAACTCGGGCCATCCTCTCTTATTGGGCCTCCCAAACTGCTGTAATCACAGGTTTTCCGTTTGGTTGACATCCTGGTCTTCCTTCCTGGTCTTGAACTATGGGGCAGAGGCTATCCTCCCACGAGTCTTTTCCTCACCCTAGGTTTTCTATGTTCTGCTTGGGTCGAGGTGGTGGCTTATATGGTGTCCAACCTTGTCTCAAGCAGCCGGGCTCCAGCCATCTTCCCGATCTCAGTATCCCAGAGTGCCGAGGGATCAGGCATGAGTTACCTGG
>NW_007001402.1:0-790 GCF_000164805.1 Carlito syrichta
CCAAATATTCCTAAAATTAGACTCTTAACTGATAGAACTTTGAAGCTAATGGTTGTAGAAAAGGAAATCTTGCCTGCGGAAGTGTTGAGTTCTCTCATGCCAAGCAAGGAGCTAAAGAATTTCTGGCCATTCACAAACCCTCTTCTTTGATAAGGAGAAAAATTAAGATATTATCTGTATCTTCATGAAATGCTTGTCATGAGATGGAATTACAGTACCCATTTTTATTCAATATTTGAAACAAAATATTTTATAAATTGGGACAAATGAAGTTTTCTGACAAATATCTGGTGCTAGAGCAGTTGACTCTACCAGAGGACACCCAGGCTCCCTGAGGTCTTCCACGAGTCATAAACCTAGGTGCTTTGCCTCAACTCAAAACCAGCGGCCAAAGGTTTTCTAATTTGTTTCAGGTAGGTAAATCAGGGTCCACCAGGATCATTGCTTGAAAAAACAAAAAATAAAAGTGCTTTTCCAATCTATACTTTTTTGTGAGATCAGTATTGGGCAAGGCTTAAATATAATGTTTCTTCTTTGGATTTGAGTATTGAAATGGGAACATGTAACATCATAATAACTATGTCTGGAACAAAGTGTGAGGGCTTGGAGAAGGCTGCTGCCACCATTATTACCACAGTGGCCCTCTCAGGTAACCGCCTAAATCATCGAGAGAGGCAGAACTCTCTACTTTGCTGATGTGGGGGCCAAGAGATTGCAAAAATTGGGGAACAGACAGGAGAACCTGTACCTATGACCTCAGTCAAATGACCTGTCTTGCCTTTGAGTCAAA
>NW_007001403.1:0-715 GCF_000164805.1 Carlito syrichta
TTCCTTCTTCTTGGGTGGGGTGACTGGAGGAAAGAACGGGGAGTGGAGGGGTGATGGAGTAAAAACTCTTGTTCAGACTGTTGGGAAATACTAAATAGCAGCTTAGTAGACTCTGTCAGACTTTATGATGTTTATCCAAGTTCACCCACAATTTCCTATTGCTCCCTGACAATTCCCAACCACCCATGAAATGCTAGCACATCCCACTGCCATCTGACCAGATGAGGACAGACCCAGTGTGGGAAGATGCCAATGGAATGTACATCAAGATGCACATGAACTTTAATAAGAAGTGATAGTCCAGAAAAAAAAGTATTAACCCATTTCCAAAACTACACTCAGCATTACCAAGAAATTTCACTTCCATTGGTTTTCAGGTATTCAGAGTTCCTGGTAAAGACGTTCTTCTTTATTTTACCTATTTGAATATTTCTTACAGAATATGGAGTATGAGCAAACTACTCCTTGACTTAACAAACCTCTACTTCCTCAAGTGTGCTAAGCTTACTTCTGAGTTGAAACAAATTATTCATTCATATGATAAAAATTCTCTGTCTGGTGCAATGTCAGTCAGTCCTCTGAACTTGCTTCTAAGTCCTTCTGCACACTTCCTTATAAAATCAAATTTTCTTTCTTTCTTTTTCTTTCTTTCTTTCTTTCTTTCTTTCTTTCTTTCTTTCTTTCTTTCTTCTTCTTCTTCTTTCTTTCTTTCTTC
>NW_007001404.1:0-600 GCF_000164805.1 Carlito syrichta
CCCACCTTGACCCCAATCAAACACAGAAAACCTTGGTTGAGGGCATACCTCAGTGGGAGGATCGCCTCCAGCCTGGAGTTCAAGACCAGGCAGGAGACCAGGATGTCGATCAAATGGAAACTCTTTGAACACAGCAGTTTGGGAGGCCTAGGCCGAGTGGATGACTCGATTTGGGCAGTTTGTGGGCAACCTAGTGAAGAAAGAAAGGAAAGAAAGAAAGAAAGAAAGAAAGAAAGAAAGAAAGAAAGAAAGAAAGAAAGAAAGAAAAGAAGGAAGGAAAAATGAAAACAAAGAAAGAAAGATGGAAGGAGGGAAGAAAGGAAAGAAAGAAAGAAAGAAAGAAAGAAAGAAAGAAAGAAAGAAAGAAAGAAAGAAAGACAGAAAGAAAGAAAGAAAGAAATTCTCCTGCATACCTTCTGCCCTCAGTCCTTGACCCCCCCACATGGGAAGTTTTCCCCATGCTCAGCACCTTTCAACCCCAAACCCCCCAGATGAGTGCCTCTGCTATGATGCAAGAGTTCCCCAAGACTTTCCTGGCTGGGTTCCAGCCAACTCTCCTCTACGAGGTGTGAAATATGACCCAGGCAGACTGACCCTCCC
>NW_007001405.1:0-336 GCF_000164805.1 Carlito syrichta
TCCCCATATGACCCTGCAATCCTCCTACTGGGAATATATCCTGAAGAACCCAGTCCTAGTATAAACCATTCCTCCAAAAATATTACAAGGCTCTCTTGGTTCCTTTTATTGGAGAAAGGTATTAAAAGCCAAGATCTGGGTACAAGGTGTGCTCATTGCTGCTGGGGAATTATTTCTTTTAGTCCTTCTCAGCTGACAGAGAAAGGACAGTTGATCCTTGGCATCCGTAGGGAATTGGTTCTAGCCTCCCCATCTATGCAATACAAAAGTCCACAGATTTCAAGTACTTTATTTACTGTATACTGGGTATCATCTCTAGATTACTTATGATACCTA
>NW_007001406.1:0-743 GCF_000164805.1 Carlito syrichta
GGTACAAGTGAGGATTTGTTACATAAGTAATCTGCATTCAGGTAAGGTTTGGGCTTCTATCTGGTCCTCTTTCCTTTTAGTAGTGAACCAGGTACCCGTTGTTTTGCCACATGCTTCCCTCTCTCCTTCCCCCCTCCCTCCCCTAGCAGTGCCCAACATCTGCCAATCACACCCTTGTGCTTGGGTAACTCGTGTTCAGGTGCTGCTTATGAATGAGAACATGTGGTATTCAGTACTTTGTTTCTGTGGTAGTTTACTCAGTATGATGCTCTCCAACTGCATCCGTGCTGCAGCAAAAGCCATGATTTTTCTCTTTGATGGCTGCATAATATTCCATTCTGTATATGTACCACATTTTCTTTATTCCACTTTTGAAGGGCCTCTCCAATTGTTTCCATGTGTTTACTATTGTGAATAGTGCAGCAATAAACATGTGTATGCTGGTGTCTTTTTGGGTAGAGGAATTTGTGTTCATCTGAGTATATTCCCAGATGAGAGATTGCTGGATCAAATAGAAGATCAATTTTTAGTTTTTTGAAAATTACCACACTGCTTTCCAGAGATGTACTAGCTTACATTTCCACCACCAACAGTGTAGAAGCATCCCCTATTCTCACTTCTGCACCAGCCATCTGTTGTCTTTTGACTTATTAATAATAGTCCTCCTCACGGGTGATAGGAAGTATCATTGTTTTGGCTTGCATTTCTCTGATGATTAGTAAGACATTTTTTTCATGTGTTTG
>NW_007001407.1:0-770 GCF_000164805.1 Carlito syrichta
ATGATTTCTTTGTGTATCTAGAAAAAAAATTAACTATGGCTGTATGTATTGATAAAGGTGAAATTAACCACGTATGCTACTAAAATTTGACAGAATTTGATTCAGAGTTTTTTCTCCTTGGATGATTGAGGGCCAAACAGCTTGCTTACAGGAGACAACCATGGCATCATTATTACCAGTTCCAGCTTCTTAGTCAGATCTCTCTAGATTATAGCAAGTTAGTCAATTCTCCCTACATAATGAGTCACACTAGAAAGAGGACAATAGAGAGGAAGAGGTAGAAAGCGTTTGATTAAGAATGGAAGACTGAATGAAGAGGTGTTTGTCCCTAGACAATCAGTGACAAGAAAGTAGCCATTCTTTTTTTATATATTTAATTTTTTTATTTTAAAGATGTGGGGTACAATTCAGAATTAAGTACATGAATTAAACACATAAGTGGTCATTGTAAAAATAAGGTTTGAACCTCCCTTTGGTCCCTACTTCACCTGGTTTGAGATCAGGTGCCATTATATGCCCCACAACTCCCCTGCAGCATCCCACTATTGCCAAATGCTTTAAAGTATGATAAATGTTCAGTGCCCGCTTATAAGTGAGAACATGTGGTACTCAGTTTTTTGTTTCTATGATAGATCACTGAGTATGATAGATTAAATCCATCCAAGTTTCTGCGAAGTCCATAATTGTGTCCTTCTTTATGACTGTGTAGTATTCCATTGTGTATATGTACCATAGTGTTTTTATCCAGTCCGCTTTCAATGGGCAGCATG
>NW_007001408.1:0-755 GCF_000164805.1 Carlito syrichta
AAGTTTAAGTCTGGGAGTGAGATACCTCCCACTTTTTTTTTTTTTGCTAATGATTGTTTTGGCTATTTGTGGTCATTTGTGTTTCCATATGAATTCCTGTATTGTCAAAAATTTTTACACTGAAAAAGGACTTTGGAAAAATCTCAGGGTACAAAATAAATGCACAAATACATTCATAATCCTATACATCAACAGTAAACAAACAGAAACTCAAATAAAAAGTGCAATCTCATTCACACTAGCCACCAAAAAAAATGAAATACCTTGGCTTCTTCCTAACCAGAGAAGTGAAAGACCTTTACAACGAAAACTATAAAACACTGCTCAAAGAAATCAAAGATGACACAAACAAATGGAAAAATATTCCATGCTCATGGATTAAAAGAATCTACATTGTTAACATGTCCATTCTACCCAAGGCAATCTACAGATTTAATGCAATATCCATTAAATTATCAGCATCATTCTATGCAGACATGGAATCGTCAAACTCGAGAATTCTAGATTTTGGGCAATGAGAGATGAATCGGCTGTTACTAAAATAAAACAAATGCTAATTTTCTCTTTTGTCTAATTGCAATTTAATCTCCAGAGTTTGTTTGGAAAATGTTCTCCAATTAGATGATTTTTTTGGGGGAAAAAAAGACATTATTTTGAATGTTCTGTAAGTAGAGGAAATAGCTTGGTTTTCTCCAAGCAACTTAAAATGAATATACATTTCAAAATTTCATAACTTAAGGATAAATGTGAAAAGA
>NW_007001409.1:0-732 GCF_000164805.1 Carlito syrichta
CCAGGTCGAGGCTGTGGTGGCCACTGTACTCCAACCTGGGTGACAGAGTAAGAGTTCAACTCGTAAATAAATAAATAAATGCAAAGAAATAAATAAAACATCTCTTTCTACCCCTTCTACCATCATTCTCCCCGAGAAGAATACAGATACACACACACACACACACACACACACACACACACACACACACACACACACACACACACACACACAGGCATTTTTTTTTTAAAGCCCAGACTCAGCCAAGGCCAAGGAAGCAGTGGGTCCACATGGTCCTCATACAGCCTTGCCTCAGTGCATGAGTGTGGAGGGAGAGTGATCTCCTTGTTATTTCTTCTAAGGCAACTTTTCTTAGATCAGGGCCCCACCCGTATGACCTCACCTAACCTTAATTGCTTCCTGAGAGGCCTGATCTCCAAATACAGCCACACTGGGGCTTAGGGCTTTAATATATGGATTTGGGGGGAAACATGGACAAACATTCAGTCTAGAACAATGTGCCCAGCTTACCAAAGAGCTGTGAAGGGAGCGGCTCCTCTTACTCTCCATAGTGATGGACAAGATGGAGAGCTATGGGTATGTGTCCCTGCATGAATGGCTATGCCCATAGGGAAATAAGAGGTAGGTTTGTGCCCCTCTGGGAGAGACCCCAGTGCTCATGGTCGCTTTTCTCATTCTATAGCAGAGTTTGTAAACTTACTGCCTATCAGGCAAGGCAGATGACATGAATGA
>NW_007001410.1:0-758 GCF_000164805.1 Carlito syrichta
CATCCTCATTGTATACCACAGCACCATTTTATATCCTGTTGCTTAAAACAAAGCAATAGCAAACATCTCTGACTCCTCCCTTTCTCTTATTTCCCCAATAGGACACATTACCAAATTTCACTTGTAATTATAGCATCTGTAACCTTCTTGCTGCCTCTTCATCTCCCCTGGTTCTACCTTATTCCATAGAATCATCTTTTCTCCCTAGACTCTATTCGTTCGGGTTTTCCAGAGAAGCAGAACCAATAGGAGAGACATAAAAAGAGAGAGAGAGACAGACAGAGAGGGATAGACACACACACACACACACACACACACACACAGAGAGAGAGAGAGAGAGAGAGAGAGGAGAGAGAGAAAGAGGGAGAGAGAGAGAGAATCTGCCATCTTTCATGCTTGAGAACAAGGAAAGGGAGTATTGCAATTCAGTCTGAGGCTAGAGGCCTGACCAAGTGGTGTCTACTGGTGAAATTCTGGAGTCCAAAGGCCCAAGAACCAGAAACTCTGATTTCCAAGGCAAGTGAAGACAGATATCCCACCTCAAGAAGAGAAAGAATCCACCATTCTATGCTGTTTGGTTCTACTTGGGCTATCAATGGATTGGACGATATCTACTCATATTGGTGAGATTGTATCTTCCTTACTGGATCCCTTGATTCAAATGCTAATCTCTTTAGGAAACACCCTCACTGACACATCCAGGAAGAATGTTATGCCAACTATGTGGGCATCTTTTAGCCACTCAATTGACACATACA
>NW_007001411.1:0-525 GCF_000164805.1 Carlito syrichta
GATTCAACAACATAAACTGGGAAGCCAGAGGGAAGCTTATGGAGGTTACTCTACATTTGGGGTATGATATATATATATATTTGGGTTACACCAGCAGTCAGTTCCCTAGAGTGTTTCTTCAGCACTTGCTCCAGGATCCTTCCTTTTATTCGCTTAGCTTGCAGGTTCACCAAAGAGTTTTCACAAAGCAGGCACATTTGCAAGAAGTCATCTGCTTATTGAGCAACTCTCAGAAAAAGACATAAATGTCATTTTGTTTTCACCTTCCATGAATCATAGCTGATATCTTCAACAGAGAGAGCAAGTGAAAAATGTCTGGAAAATCGCTGCATTAGAAAGGGCTTCCGGAAAATAAAGTAAATTTATGTTGAAGTCTCTCTCTCTCTCTCTCTCTCTCTCTCTCTCTCTCTCTCTCTCTCTCTCTCTCTCTCTCCCTCTATAACTCCCTCTCCCTCTCCCCCCACCTCCTCTCTCAGAGACATACACACACAGAATCATCTGTTTGCCAGCAATTTTAATCTATAA
>NW_007001412.1:0-791 GCF_000164805.1 Carlito syrichta
TCGCATCAATTCCACGCAGTTGCTCTATGCACTTGAAAGTATCTGTCTCTCAAACCTCTTTCTCACTGCTCTTCATGTTGTATACTACATTCCAATGACTTCAGATTGCTGTACCTCCCTGCACACAACGTATTTCCTTAGTGCTGTGACTTTCCTTGGCCTGGAATGCCCTTCCTGTTTTTGCTCACTCTTACTCTTTTGAGACTTCTGAGCAAACCCTTCAGAATGCCCCTCCTGCTAAATTCCCAGATTAGGTTAAGTGCTCTATTGTGATATCTATGGCACTCTGGGTACCCTATCATGCCTCAATATCTCTTTCCATATTATACTAAATATCTATTTATATGTCTGTCTTCTCTACTAAGCTGAAAATCCACAATCTTTCTTCTTTCTCCCTTTCTTTCTTTCTTTCTTTCTTTCTTTCCTTCAGTGACTAACACAGTGCCTAGCAGCACACAGAAAGTATTTGATAAGATTTGGCAGTTGTTGCTACTGTTGTTATAATTAAAGAGTTGTGAATGGGATTATTCTGTTTGGTTAAGGTAAGGAAGATTTCAGCTCAGAATTTTTCCAAACTGGGGAGAGTAAAACATTGTTCTCTCTCTCTCTCTCTCTCTCTCTCTCTCTCTCTCTCTCTCTCTGTATTATTTTATCTAAAACAAATATATGTTCTGAATATTTTCCCCTGACAAGATTCTGAACGAAAGAGTGTTATTTAAATTTTATCTTTGAGTGTGTTAAGATTTTCAAAAATTGAAACTATCATTATACTTTAAACATAGAATTTTGCA
>NW_007001413.1:0-772 GCF_000164805.1 Carlito syrichta
AATAGATTCCTTGAACCTTGCAGGAAAAGAGTGTTTGTTGCTACCTACATCTGGGCCTAACGGGGAACTACTTTCTCATTATCTCCGGAGGCAGGATCTTGGTCAAAGGTGAAAGCATCTTCTGGCAAGATGACAATGGGGCAGCCTGGTCTATGAGACCCTCCATAAAGGAGAATGTAGAGAGTCTCTGGCTTTCTCCCCAGGGCCTGCAGATCCCAACGTTGGCAGCCTGCTCTTCACATGGAGCTTGTTCATTGTCACTGCTGGGGCATCACAGCAGTCTGGACAGCCACTACAGCTGCAGATACAACAGACGCTGGCACCTTCACGGCCTCTATGGTGGCCATAGCGCATCGCACCACCTGTGCCTGAGGTGATTCCACACTTCAGTCCTTGAAGCTCCTGCAGGCAAGATCTGCTGTGATCACTGCCACCTCTGCTGCCACCGTAATGTCCTGCTGGCCATGGGTCTCCTCCCATGTGCCCTGAGGCAGGTTCCCATCTATGGCTTCTGCCCGGCTCCTGTCTGGCTCCACCCGCTCTGGGGTGGAGAGATAGCACCACCTGATGGCGATTCAAGGTAACAACACCAAAACGAGAAAAACAAATTTGAAAAACAGAAACAGGCCAAATTTGAGTGGTGAACTGAGTGGTGATCCAAACTGTCGTTCACAGCAGGCCAGGGGCAACTGACCCTAACTTTGAATGAATTTACCAGGTTGAGAAGACAGCTAGAAATCAGAGCTGAAAGGACATTGGACTTAAGCAAAAA
>NW_007001414.1:0-3792 GCF_000164805.1 Carlito syrichta
CTCACACGACACTAATAAGGCATGTAGTATCACATGACACTGTTTAGGAAAGTAGTATCACACGACACTAATAAGGCAAGTAAGGTACATAGTATCACACGACAGTAATAAGGCAAGCTGTATCACACGACACTAATAAGGCACGTAATAAGACGGCCCTAACAATGCATATAGCATCACACGACACTAATAAGGCACATAGTATCACATGACATTAATAAGGCAAGAAGTATCACATGACAATTATAAGGCAAGTAGTATCACACAACACTAATAAGGCAAGTAGGATCAGACGGCACTAATAAGGCAAGTAATATCAGACCGCACTAATAAGGCAAGTACTATCAGACGGCACTAATAAGGCATGTAGTACAAGGCGGAACTAATAAGGTAAGTAGTATGAGACGGCACTAATAAGGCAAGTAGTATCCGACGGAACTAACAGGGAAAGTAGTATCAGACGGCACTAATAAGGAAAGTAGTATCAGACGGCACTAACAATGCAAGTAGTATCAGACGGCACGCAGAACGCAAGTAGTATCATACGAACCTAAGAAGGCAAGTTGTATCACAAGGTACTAAGAAGGCAAGTAGTATCAGTCGGCACTAATAAGGCAGGGAGTATCAGACCGCACTACTAAGGCAAGGAGTATCAGACGGCACTATTAAATCAAGGAGTATCAGATGGCAAATATAAGACAAGGAGTATGAGACGGCACAATTAAGGCAAGTAATATCAGCACTAAAAAAGCAAATAGTATCAGACGGCACTAATAAGGAAAGTAGTATCAGACGGCACTAATAATGCAAGTATTATCAGACGGCACTAGCAACTCAAGTAGTATAAGACGACACTAAGAAGGCAAGTAGTATCAGACGACACTAAGAAGGCAAGGAGTATCAGACGACACTAAGAAGGCAACGAATATCAGACCACACTAAGAAGGCAAGTAGTATCAAACGACACTAAGATGGCAAGTAGTATCACAAGGCACTAAGAAGGCAAGTAGTATCAGACAACACTAATAAGGCAAGTAGTATCAGACGGCACTAATAAGGCAAGTAGTATCAGACGGCAATAATAAGGCAAAAAGGATCAGACGGCACTAATAATGCAAGTAGTTTCAGATGGCATTAATAAGGCAAGGAGTATCAGACGGCACTAAGAAGGAAAGTTGAATCAGACGGCACTAATAAGGCATGGAGTATCAGATGGCACTTATATGGCAAGGAGTAACAGATGGCACTAATAAGGCAAGGATTATCAGAGGGCAAAACTAAGGCAAGGAGTATCAGACGGCACTCTTAAGGCAAGGATTATCAGACGGCAATAATAAGGCAAGGAGAATCAGATGGCACGATTAAGGAAAGTATTATCATATGGCACTAAGAACGCAAGTAGTATCAGAGGACACTAACAAGGCAGGTAGTATCAGACGCCAGCAATAAGACAAGTATTAACACATGGCACTAACAAGGCAAGTAGTATTTGACAACACTAAGGAGGCAAGTAGTATCAAACGAAATAAAGAAGGCAAGCTGTATCAGACGACAGAGAGAAGGCAAGTAGTATCAGACGACACTAAGAAGTCAAGTAGTGTCAGGTGACACTAGTGTGGCAAGAAGTATCAGACGGCACTAACAAGGCAAGTAATATCAGACAGCACTAACAAGGCAATTAGTATCAGAAGGCACAAAGAAGTAAATAGTATCAGACGACACTAATAAGTCAAGTAGTATCAGATGGCACTAAGTAGGCAAGTAGTATCAGACGACACTAAGATTGCAAGTTGTATCTGACTGCACTAAGAAGGCAAGTAGTTTCAGACGGCACTAAGAAAGCAAGTAGTATCAGACGACACTAAGAAGGCAAGTAGTATCAAACGACACAAAGATTGCAAGTTGTATCTGACTGCACTAAGAAGGCAAGTAGTATCAGACGGCACTAAGAAAGCAAGTAGTATCAGACGGCACTAAGAAGTCAAGTAGTATCAGACGGAATTAAGAAGGCAAGTAGCGTCAGACGGCACTAAGAAGGCAAGAAGTATCAGAGGTCACTATGGAGGCAAGTAGTATCAGATGGCACTAAGAAGACAAGTAGTATCAGACGGCACTAACGAGGCAAGTAATATCAGACGGCACTAAGAAGGGAAGTAAGATCAGGCAGAACTAATAAGGCATGTAGGACCAGGCGGCACTAATAAGGCATATAGTATCAGAAGGCACTAATAAGGCAAGTAGGATCAAACAGCACTAATAAGGCAAGTAGGATCAGACGGCACTAATAAGGCAATTAGGATCAGACGGCATTAATAAGGCAAGTAGAAACAGATGGCACTAAAAAGGCAATTAGGATCAGACGGAACTAGTAAAGCCAGGAGTATCAGACGGCACTAATAAGTCCAGGAGTATCAGACTGCACTAATAAGGCAAGTAGGATCAGACGGCACTAATATGGCAAGTAGGATGAGACGGAACTAATAAAGCAAGGAGTATCAGACGGCACTAATAAGACCAGGAATATCACACTGCCCTAATGAGGCAAGTAGGTTCCTACGGCACTAATAAGGAAAAGAGTATATGACTCCACTAAAACTCATATCAGACGGCACTAATAAGACAAGGAGTATCAGAAGACACTAATAAGGCAGAGAGTATCAGACGGCACTAATAAAGCAAGGACTATCAGACGGCACTAAAAGGCGAGAAGTATCAGACGGCTCTAATAAGGCAAGTAGTATCAGACGGCACTAAAAAGGCAAGCAGTATCAGACGGCACTAATAAGGCAAGTAATATCAGACGGCACTAATAAGGCAAGTAGGATCAGACAGCAGTGATAAGGGAAGGAGTATCAGACGGCACTTAAAAGGCACGGAGTATAATACGGCAATTATAAGGCAAGTAGAATGAGACGGCACTAATAAGGCAAGTAGTATCAGACGGCACTATCAAGGAAAGTAGTATCAGACGGCACTTTTAATGCAAGTAGTATCAAACGGCACTAATGAGGCAAGTAGTATCAGAAGACACTAAGAAGGGAAGTAGTATCAGAGGGCACTAATAAGGCAAGTAGTATCAGACAGCAGTAATAAAGCAAGTAGTATTAGATGGCAATAATAAGTCAAGTAGCATCAGGTGGCACTAAGACAGCAAGTATTATCAGGCGGCGGTAATAAGCCAAGGAATATCAGATGGAATTAATAAGACAACGACTATCAGACGGAATTAATAAGGCAAGGAATATCAGATGGCAATAATATGGCAAGGAGTATAAGATGGCACCAATAAGGCAAGGAATATCAGACTGCACTACTAAGCCATGTAGTATCACACGGTACTATTAAGGCAAGGAGTATCAGACGGCAATAACAAGGCAAGTAATATAAGACTGCACTATTAATGGAAGTAGTATCAGTCGGCACTAACAAGGCAAGTAGTATCAGACTGCACTAATATGGGTAGTAGTATCAGTCGGCACTAAAAATTCAAGAATTTTCAGACAACACTAAGAAGGCAAGTAGTATCAAATGACACTAAGAAGGCAAGTAGTATCAGACGACATAAAAAAAGCAAGAAATATCAGACGATGCAATGAAGGCAATTAGTATCAGACGACATTAAGAACTCAAGTAGTATAAGACGACACTAAGAAGGCAAGCAGTATCAGATGACACTAAGAAGGGGAAGTAGTATCAGACGACAAAAAGGAAGGCAATTAGTATCAGACGACACTAGAAGTTTCACAGTATCAGAGGGATACAAAGAATGGCAGAGAGTATCAGACGACACTA
>NW_007001415.1:0-831 GCF_000164805.1 Carlito syrichta
CTTTTTCCTTCCCATTTTCTTTATCTTTATGGGCTTACTCATTTTTTTTAATTATCTAAATAAACTGGCTATAGAGACTCTTTTGATTTTGTTTTATGTAAAAACATCATTTCCTGAAACATTTTATCAGATTTTTCCCAATAACAAATATCACCTGCCACTTTTTAGTTGTCAGCCTTGTGGGATCTTTTTGTAATTTCTTTATACTTGTTATTTATTACTCAGAAGACCTAAATGTCATCCCTAGTGATGCAAAGGTTCCCTGTTTCCTGATCCTTCCTTGAATAATAGCAAATAAGACAGAGACTAGCGGACTTAATGGCTAATATGTTTCTTTTTGTTAGTAAAATTTTAATTACAAAAACAGGGAGCAGGCCATAGTTTACTGATTTTGTTTTAATCCATAAATACCTGAAGCATTGTATGATGACATACTTACTTATTTGAGAAAAATATTGACTAGTTAAAAATTTCCCTTACATTATACATTATAGGAAATTATTTATTTACAAAGGGCTGAAGCACAAAATGAAAACTGTAAAATATTTTGAATGATATTCAATCCCTTTGGCCATAATAGAAAAGACTGACAGATTTAACTAGATGAAAATTGTTAAGATCACAAAACACATCATAAAAAAAACAATTGATGTAATTTCTACATACCAGTAAGATGAATAATCAAAAAGAAAAAAAGACAAAAGTTATCAATTCACAAGACAAGATATATAATTCAATAAACAAGAAAAGATGCTAATTCTTACTGGTGATCTTTTTTTCACTCTTTTTTATTTCCTTTTAAAATTTATATATATTTTTTATTTAAAGATG
>NW_007001416.1:0-2504 GCF_000164805.1 Carlito syrichta
CTAACCTCCCCGTCCCTACCTTAGCCATGTGAGTTACTTTCTCCTTGAGCTCTGCACATACTATTCCCTCTACTGTCAAGACCCTTCTTCCATTCTGCACCCCACTCCATGCCAACCTTTCATCCAGTATACACAACCATCGTCAGGTCCCTTCCTGAAAGTTACTCTCTCTGGAAAGTTTTCTGAGTGCCCATTGTATCTCCCGTGAACTCTCTGGCCTACCATGGGAACAGGGTCTATCCTTCTAAGTGTTCTCAAAGTACCTTGTTATAGCACACTTTGCACTGAATTGAAACCCCTTCAGGCCCCCTCACACTGTGGAAGATTTTCTGTCCTCTCAATAAACCCTGCTAAGAAAGAAAAAGAAAAAGAAATTGCCCATTTTGTTGTTTTATTCCCAAACAGTAAGTCCTCAAGGCAAGGGCAGTACCCTAGACACTGTTACATTACCAGCATACAGCATAGTGCCTGGCACACAGTTGACACAACTCATGATACTTACTAAACAAATGAATGCAAGGAAAAATGACTGACAGAAATACGAAAGCAGTATCTGTGAAAGGAACAAATGGCAACTTATGAAAACTAAAATGCTTTCTGTTTGAATGGCCTTCATTTCACTGTCAAGCATAAGTAGTATCTCAAAGTGCTTTCAACAACCTATCAGTTTCCTGAAACCACAGTCAACAGCAAGCAGAACCCCTTCTTGGGAAATACACTCAGAGTTAAGCTGTTTCAAAAGAACCATCATAAATAGGAAGAAATTTTATAACTGGAGGCTGACAGTAGTTATGGAGAGTTTTCACCTCCTTTAAGCCCTGATTTTCAGTCTCCCTTGCCCAACCCTCTTCTCTCCAAATCTCAGATAAGGGAGATGTTTGCTGACTATAAAGTAATCTAATGCCAACTTCACAGTGTGTATTTCTGCTCAAGACTTGTATTTCCCTAAATTTCTTTGCTTCCATAAACTAAAAGGTAAAGGTGGGGAAACTTCTGGCTATATAAGAGAAAAATTCTCTATGAAGGGGAAAAAAAAAAAGAACAGATTGCAAACTACATGTCACCTCTTATCAGGTCGATCTAGGATACTTTCTTTTATATATAACTTATTTTTAAAAGAAACAAACTACAGTTAGATAACTGGGAGAGTACCAGACTTTTATTTTAGAATTAGACCTTTTGATCGCTAATAGCTAAAAGATTAAGATTCTAAAATATTCGGAAACAAAAAACAAAGGCAAATCTGAAAAATAAACGCTAATTTCTAACGCCTATTTTAACATGATATTAAATAGTTTCTCATAAAATAATGTTCAAGCATGACTACTGGCTCTAGGAAGTAACCTCAACATACAGGTGAGTCCACTGTGTATAATTTATGTAGTCACATGTAGACAAAGTACCTCAACACATCCAGTTTAAAAACAAAGTACCTTTACCTGCCCTATTTTTACTGAAATTCTTGTTTGTATCACTAACCAGAATGTAACAGAGGCCCATCTTGGGGGTTTCATTGGCAGTAAGCAGCATTCCTAAAAATAAGCACAACAGAAAAGGTAATCAAACAGAAAAAGAAAACACTCTTTTTTATTTGTTTTACATTCTGAAATTTTCAGGGTGCCCAGCTCACGGAGTCCAGCAGAAGAGCTAAGCCTGGAAGCTGGGTGCCCAAGGAGGCAGGCTCTAGGCCTGGGTACCTGACTCTCCTAAATGGGAGACCTGAAGCGATCACAAGGCTAACCTCTCCACTGTGAAATGCTCAGGTTGTCTAGTTACGCGAACAAGTGGTTCCCACCAAAGGTGCTCGGGTCTATACTAAGTTTATCATCATTTCTAGAAGCAAAGTTTTAGGTTTCAGACACACAGATAAAATGTAGTTTTGGTGCACTATTTATTAGAATAATAATGAGGAAATTAAGACAAAAGTCTTCCTTCTGTTAATCAGGAAGCAGAAAATCAAAATAAAGTATCCCCACAAAATGTCACAGCAAGTTCCCAACTTTTGCATTAAACTTCATACCTGACTGGAAAACAAAATGACTAAAGGGAATGCTCTGTGGAGTGACTCCAGAAAAATCTACAGCCTTGACCATCCATGCTACAGTCTCTCCCTCACAAGGGAATTTTAACAGTCTGACCAACAAGGTAGTTAATAATTGAGCCTCCTTAGGATCAGCATATGAGAAACCAAAACAGAAGAAAGGGACAACTTTCCAGCATTTAAGAAAGGATTCCCTATAATCTCAAGAGCAACAGAAATCTAGAAATCCACTGTTCTTTGGTATTCAGATGTCTCAGTGTTTTCCTCTTTTCTCTGCCACTTTTTACAACCTAAAAGTTTTTTTAAGCAGTCCCAACACGGGCAAACATGCAAACTGCCAAACTCCTTGCCTCTCTGCTCCAGATGGCTGTACTTGGGAAAAAAAAACTAGGCCAGTCTAGGTGGCTCAGCCTGCAATCCCAGCACTTTTGGGAGGTCAAGGTGAGGGTGTTGCCTGAGTCCA
>NW_007001417.1:0-670 GCF_000164805.1 Carlito syrichta
CAAAGCCTGTGATTGCAGCAGTTTTGGAGGCCCAGGCCAAGAGGATAACCTGACTACGGTGGTTTGAGAGTGGCCTGGGCAACCTAATGAGGAAAGAAAAGAGAGAAAGAAAGAAAGAAAGAAAGAAAGAAAGAAAGAAAGAAAGAAAGAAAGAAAGAAAGAAAGAAAGAAAGAAAGAAAGAAAGAAGGAAATAAATCCATTCTCCTGCAAACCTTCTGCCCTTAACCCTTCTGCACCCGACCCTCACATGTGAGGATCCCCCAAACTCAGAACTTACCAGCCCAAACCTCTGGTGCTCAGCCTCATATCCCAGCGATTTGGGAGGTGGAGGTCGGCCGCTGGCCCAAGTCTCCAGGTCGAGACCCACCCAGGCACCTTGACGAGACTTGTCTCTACCCTCCGTCCCAAATGACCAGGCGTGGCCATTGTGAGCCTGTCATTCCGGCTCCTCGGAAGCCTGGGAAAAGGTTCACTGGAGCCCAGCAGGCCGAGGCTGCAATGGCCGGGAATGAACCAACGCCTTCCAACCTGAGAGATGGAGTATGACTCCTACTCAAAGAAAAAATGAAAAAAAGGAAGAGCATCCATTTGTGTATGGAGTTGGAATCATTGTGAACAGACATAGATCATTTGGGAAGGCAGCCCCAACATCGGGCCTAGAGTTACTGA
>NW_007001418.1:0-696 GCF_000164805.1 Carlito syrichta
AAAAAAAAAAAAAAAAAAAAAAAAAAATCTTGGCCCCTGAGTAAACTACTTTTCAGTTAATTTTATGTGACAAAATAGAAACTAAGCAAATATAATTCTGCTGCATGGTGAAGTGGAGCTGACCCTTGAACAATTTGGGGGTAAAGAGTGCCACTCCCACAGTCAAAAATCAACATATAACTTTTGACTCCCCAAAAACTTTACTGATAGCCTATTGCTGAATGGAAGCCTTATTGATAAACATAAAGCTGATCAACATATATTTTGTATGTTATATGGATTATATACTAAATTCTTACACTAAAATAAGCTAGAGAAAGAAAATGTTATTAAGAAAGAGAAAATGGGTTTAAAGTACTAAACTGTGTTTATCGATACCACAAGTTTACGTCATCTGTTCACAAAATGAATCATCTGTTTGAAACGATGGGCAACCACAGCTGCAGACATCAATCTATGGTACACAGCAAGCAATTCAACTTTTTCTTATGATGTCATGGCTTTTCTTCACTTCTTAGTAGCACTTCCAGCATCACTAGTAGCATTCTGTATAGGTCCCATGGTGTTATTCAAATTTTACAAGGTTCACAGCATTGCACTAAACACAATGAAAAATATGCAAGACCCGCAAGAGATCACTTCTTACTGTGATACCCAATTTACTGGAAAAATGAACTGCTCACGCAGACATGATTA
>NW_007001419.1:0-650 GCF_000164805.1 Carlito syrichta
CGGCTAGCCAGCTGGCTTAACTAGCTCTACCTTTCTAGCCATCTGGATAGCCAGCTTTCTGAACTAGATGACTTTGTTGGTTAACCAGATGGCTAGCCAAATGACTTAACTAGGTCACTACCTAGCTAGCCAGCTGGCTAGCCAGCTGACTTAACTAGCTGTTTTAACTCCCTGGCCTGCCTTCTAGTCAATTGTATTAACTAGCTTGCTACACAGCTAGCCAGCTGGCTATCCAGCTGAATTAACTAGGTGATCTATCTTGCTAGCAAGCTGTCTAGCAAGCTGACATTACTGGCAAGCTACCTATCTAGCCAGCTGTCTAGTCAGATGACTTAACTTGGTCACATAAATATCTAGCAAGCTGGTTAGACAGCTGATATACCTTGCCAGCTGACTTAACTACCTAACTACCTACCTAACCTGCTGTCCAGCGTGCTGACTTAAATATGTGACTTAACTAGCTAGCTAGATGGTTAGCCAGCTGAATTAATTAGTTAGCTATACTACACAGGTGGCAAGCCAGCTGAAATAACTTCCTGACTTAACTAGCTAGCAAGCTGACTTAACTAGCTGACTTACTAGCTAGCTACTTAGCTAGCCAGCTGACTTAACTGACTGTTTTTAACTAGCTAGCTACCTAGCTAGCTATC
>NW_007001420.1:0-726 GCF_000164805.1 Carlito syrichta
ACCATACAATTCCACTGAAGCATTCATGAAAAGTCTTATTTAACTTCTGATTTATTTTAGGATGGGGATTTAAACTTTTTTTCTTTATTTTATTTTTGAGATGTGGGGTACAAGCCAGGATTAGGTACATGAATAGTCTATGCTCAGGTGAAGTTTGGGCCTCCAATGGATCCTCACTTTTCCTGCTATCCTTTGTTATGCCATCACCTCCCCCCTTTCTCCCTTCCCTGAACAATTTTTTCTTTTTTTTGCAAAATCCATAGTGGATTTTTTTAATCAATATTTTTTATTATGATGTTGTGGAGTACAGTTAAGGGTTAGGTATATAATTACATTTCATTCAGGCACCATGGTGATAAGAGGTGTTTCCCCGTCCCCAGACAGATATTTGCTACTGTTAACCCCATTTCCCTCCCCCCACCATAGTTTCCCAGTACCGTCAGTTATTTTCTTATAGTATTACATTGGATGTTCAAGGTTCATTATATGAGTGAGAAGATGTGATAATCAGATTTTTGTTTCTGTGAGAGGTCACTCAGTATTATAGACTCCAGTTCCATCCAGGTTGCTGAGAAATTCATGATTTTGTTCTTTTTGATGGCTGTATAGTATTCCACCGTGTATATGTACCACATTTTAAAAATCCAGTCCTCTTTTGATGGGCAGCATGGTTGCTTCCAGGTTCTTGCTATTGTGACAATGCTGCAATAAACATACGTGTGCAGT
>NW_007001421.1:0-787 GCF_000164805.1 Carlito syrichta
CCATGCCTGTTATTTCAGCCTATAGGTAGTTCGAAGAGGAAGGGCTGTCTGAGCCCAGGAGGGTGAGTGCTTTTGAGTCATGATCATTTCACTGTACATAGAAGACATGGTGAAACCCCAACTCAACAGAATTCAGAAGATGATCATCATAAAAATGTCAATTCGACCCACAGTGATAGACAAATAATGTAAATCCAATGATTATTTCTGTGACTTTTTTTTGGAAAAATATTTTTTAATCCTGAATTTATATAGAATCTCAAGGAACGATAAATACCTTAAAAAATTAGCAACAAAGGATAAGGTACAGGTATCAAACGTCCTGATTTTAAAACATAAGACTAAGCTACAGGAATGAAATTTGTGGTACTGGCAAGCAGAAAGACATATAATGGAATAAAATGCAAAACTTCAATATAAATCCTTATGAATATGAATAAATAGTCTTTAGTTGGCATGGTCACACAAGGAGACACAAAGCTTCCCCACAAATGGTGTTGGAAAACTGACTATCCACAAAACACAAAAATAAAGAAAATGATCAAATGCTTAAATGCAAAAACTATAAAGGTATTAGAACCAAATATAAGATGGATGTTAAGACACTGGATGTTAAATTCAAAATATTTAACTCCTAAAACAAAACAACAAAATTGAAAAAGATAACTGAAACATGGATACAAACATGAACAGACATTTCTCCAAAGAAGATGTAAAAGTAACCAACAAGCATTTCAAAAGATTTTCAAAAAGACAAATGCTCAGAGAAATGTAAAGCAAAAGCACA
>NW_007001422.1:0-822 GCF_000164805.1 Carlito syrichta
GCCCTTGGAACCACTGTTCTGCTTTCTGTCACTATGATTTTGTCTAATAGCCCTAGTTGGTTGATGTGGTTTAAGTCCTCTATTTCCTTACTTGTTTTCTGTCTGGTTGTCCTATTAATTATTAGCAGTGGGTTGTTAAAGTCTCTATCTATTGCAAAACTGTCTATCTCTAGTGTTTGATATATTTTTTGATGGACTGTTTCTGGGTGCCTGCATGTTTATAATTCTTATATCCTCTTGCTGTGTTGAATTTACAGCATCCTTTGTTTTCTCATTTTTCTCATCTGCCTTTTTCTGATCTAAAGTCTTCAAAAATATATATTGATATAGCTATCCCTTCTCTCTTCTGCTTACTGTTTCCATGGTATATCTTTTTTTTTTATTCTTTCATGTTTAATCTATTTGTGTCTGTGGATCTAAAGTAAGTCTCAATGCGAACCATGGTGTTGCACATCTGCAGTCATGGCTATTCATGAAGCTGAGGTGAGAGGATAACTTGAGCCCCAGAATTGAAGTCCAGCCTGTGCAACATGGTGAGACACTATCTCTTTAAAAAATTAAAAATCAAAAGAGCCTCCTGTACAAGACCTTCAAAACCCTGATAAATAAATGTTTGTTGTTTAAGTCACCTGTCTATGGTATTTTGTTATGTTCGCTGAGGCTAACTAAAAAACAGACTCTGTCACCATTATTTCATTTACAACTTTTCTACTAAATTAAAAGAAAGAACAAAGATTTTTTATTAGATTAGTTTTCCTTTTTACATTATTTTTTAACCAAACATGATATTACTCTATTATTTAAGTGTACCATCAGTGACGT
>NW_007001423.1:0-821 GCF_000164805.1 Carlito syrichta
TGTCAGTTTGCCATCGATACACAAGAAGATTTACCTCTGAGATCTGGGTCATGTTCTTTCAACTTACCCAAATATTTTTTGACTTTTTTGGAGGGAAGGGGAAAATTCAATGAGGTATTTCTAGTTGTAATTCAACCTTTATTATCAAGTTCACAGAACTAATTCTCCAGAAAAAACAAAACAAGACAAGCACACACACACACACACACACACACACACACACACACACACACACACATACAAAACACTTGGTCTACTATGTTCTTTTTTTCTGCTCATAAAGCATATTGTGTGTCAGTGTTCTACTGTAGAAAATACTGCATTCACGTGAAATTCTAGGATATAGAAGAGTACCTCATATATAATATACATTAAAACAGTTATATATTTGTAACTATGCATTGAAGTAGTAAATATTTTTAAATGAATTTTACCCCATTTTTGTGCTACAGTAGAAAAGGACAAAATGTTTTTGATCACACTAAATAAAAAAGATGGGCCCCTTGATGAAGCACTCACAGAATACAATTTCAGAAGTCTCCTAACTATGTATGCAGATATGTTTTGCTTAGATTATGCAGTGTTTTATAGTTACTGGCCTTCCCTTCCTCTCTCATATCAAGTGCAGGTCATGGTCAGCCATGTTATATTGACCAAATGAGAAAGGAGGGGAAGAACCTGAGCTGGGTACCTATTGTCCTCCAGAGAAGATTCTTCTGCACTGACTTCAAACATGGGGCAGAATAATTGCTCTTAGTGGGACAGTGGCATCACTTGTACAGGTTTACAGAGTTCAGGAGATCTGGGGATTTGGGATTTTC
>NW_007001424.1:0-488 GCF_000164805.1 Carlito syrichta
CATCACTAAGAACCCCCTAAAACACACAGAAACATGGAAACTGAGCAACATGACACTGAATGACTTTAGGGTCAACACAGATCCAGACGGAAAGAAAAAGATTTCTGGAAACAAACAAACAAAACAACCCCAAAGATATGACATAGCAAAACCTCTGGGATACCATTAAAGCAGTGTTGCATGCATGCTCATTTGAAGAAAATGGAGGGAATGCAAGTAAACAACCTAATAACACACATTGCAGAGCTGGAAAGATAAAAACATGTAAATCCTAATTTCAGTAGAAAAATTCTGATTACTAAAATAAAGCTACAATTACAAAATATAGAAGATAAAAATATCATAGAAATGATCAATAAGACAAATAGCTGGTTCTTCAAAAAGATAAAAATGATAGACCCCGGCCAGATTGACTTAAAAAAGAATGTGTGTGTGTGTGTGTGTGTGTGTGTGTGTGTGTGTGTGTGTGTGTGTGTGTGTGTGAGAAC
>NW_007001425.1:0-717 GCF_000164805.1 Carlito syrichta
CCATATGTTTGTCCTTTTTATGGCTGAATAATATTCCATTGTGTATATGTACTCCACTTTTAAAAACCAGTCTAGTTTTTATGGGCAGCATGGATGGCTGCAACAAATATGTGTGTGCAGGTAACTTTTTGTAGAACCATTTGAGTTCCTTTGCATATAAAAAAGTGATTGGGAATAGTGGAAAACTGTGAGGACAGGGAATGTGGGATTGGCAGTTGAGGGAAAATACCAGGGGAGGGAGGGTACACCTTATCAACAAGGGTACCTACAAAATGAACATGTGTATACCTAAGGCTGAATTTTACCCCACACCTATAAAATAAAAAATAAATTATATTTGGATTTTCCATAAAATATAAAGTTTACTTACTTCAGGTATGACTACAATATTTTGAAAAGAGTTTTCATAATATTTTATTAAAACACTACAGTCTCCTTTAAAAATTAAATAAATGACAGAGATTGATAAAATATAATTTATTCACAAGAAACTCACATCACCCATAGAAACACAACTAGACTGAAAGTAATGCAGCAGAAAAAAGCATTCTATGCAATCAGAAACCATAATTGAGGAGCAATACTAATGAAAAATATATTTTAAAAATTTAAAATAAGCAAAAGTGAAACACAACACACTAAAAACTTGGAAATATAGCAGACACAGTGCTAAGTGCAAAGTTTATAGTATTAAGTGCCTATAATAAAATAGTAAAA
>NW_007001426.1:0-484 GCF_000164805.1 Carlito syrichta
GCCCACATAATGGTCATGCAAAAATTCCAGCCAGTGTCTGAAAATAATGCCACTGCTGAAACAAATCTGGACACCTTAAGTCAGACAGGGAGAGATTTTCAATCTCTGGCTAGGCAGGACTGCGCCCATTATCAGCTCTGAAGAAATTACAGAAGACGGATCTTCACCCCTCAGCACCCCCAAATGATTATGGGATCAAAAAAAATCTCTAAAGAATAAATAATTGAGGCAGGGTAGCTAGCACAGGCTAGACATAAATACATTTCCTATAGGTAGGTTTTAAAAGGCGTTTAAACATTTCTACTGCAGGCCAAGTGGCAACCTGTCCCACCCCTTGGCAAATCCAAGGAAAACTCCATCAGATAAAACTAGAACAGTATAATTTCAATTTGCAGGTTGGCATAATAATCACTAGAAATCCTTTGGAAACATAAATTAACTAAACATAGGTATTTGTTATTTCATCACTCAGGATCCAAATCCC
>NW_007001427.1:0-437 GCF_000164805.1 Carlito syrichta
CCCAGCCTGGGCAACATAACAAGACCCCACCTCCAAAACAATTAAAAATTAGCCAAGTGTGGTGGCTCATGCCTATAATCCTGGCTACTTGGGAGATTGAGGTGAGAGGATTACTTGATTGAGCCCAGGAGTTTGAGATTGCAATGATCTATGATTATACCATTGCGCTCCAGCTCGGGTAACAGAGTGAGAACTTGCCTCTTAAAAAAAAAAAAAAGAGAGAGAGAGAGAGAGGGGCCAGGCTCAGTGGCTCAGCCTGTAATCCCAGCACTTTGGAAGGCCGAGGGGAGTGAATTGCCTGAGCCCGCATGTTCGAGACCAACCTGGGCAAGTTGGCGAGACCTCATCTCCACAATAAATCAAAAAAATCAGCCGGGTGTGGTAGCGCGCACCTATAGTCTCGTTACTTGGAGGCTGAGGCAGGAGGATCACTGGTG
>NW_007001428.1:0-771 GCF_000164805.1 Carlito syrichta
GCCAACATGTCAGTCAACAAGTTAAACCAGTTAAATAGTCAGCCGACTATTTGGCCTACCCTTTATGCCAGTGAAAAAGTAGGCCGAGTAGTCAGCCAATGTATTAAACCAGCTAACTAGTCAGCTGACTTGTCAGCAAACAAGTTAAGTCACCTAGCTAACTTGTTAGCAAAGTAGTATATTCAGCTACTTATCTCATTTCCCAACTAGTTAAAACAGTTAGCTAACTCGTTAACAAATTTGTTAAGTCAGTTAGCTATCTCGTTAGCCAACTAGTTAAGTCAGTTAGCTATGTCAGCTAACTAACCAGCTACCTAGCTAAGTCAGCTGGCAAAATCAGCTCGCTCACTTGTTAGCTAACTATTTAAGTCAGCTACTTAAGTCTGCTTCCTGACCAGTTAGCTAATCCATTCAGTCAGCTAGTTATTCAGTTAGTTAAATAATTAGCTAATTATTTAATTCACATAGTTAAGTTTGCTATCTAACTAGTTAATTCGGTCAGTTAAGTCAATGAGCAAAGTCAGTTTTCAAATTTTGTCAGCTTGTTAAGATAGCTAGCTAGCTAGTTAACTAATGGGTTAAGTGAGTAGGTTGAGTCAGGTAGTTAGATAGTTAACTAATGTATTAAGTCACTCATTGAGTCAGTTAGCTAGAAAGTTAGGAAGTGGGTTAAGTCAGTTGGTTAAGTATGCTAGGTAGCTAGTTAGCTTACGAGTTAAGTCAGCTGGATGAGTCAGCTAGCTACCTAGCTAGCTAATGATATAAGTAAGC
>NW_007001429.1:0-571 GCF_000164805.1 Carlito syrichta
GGGCCAGACACTGGAGCACAAGTTATGGAAGAGGGCCAGTCACCATAGCATTTATTACAGAGTGGGACAGTCACAGGAACACCCATTCCTGAGAAAGACCAGTCACTGGATCACCCATAACAGAAGATTATGAGTTACTGGGGCACATATTTTAAATGAGGGCCAGTCACTGTGGCATTCAACAGAGAAGTCTACCAGCAGATCACCCATCATAGAGAAGAGTCAGTCATGGGCCAACCAACATGGAACACAGCAATAACTGGAACTCACATCACAGAAGAGAGCCAGTCACTGGGGGCATCCATAACAATGTAATGCCAGGCACTGTTGTAATCACCATTAACAATGGCCAGTCACCAAGGCACCCATCACAGTAGCGGACAAAACATTAGGATACCCATTAGGAGGGCCTCAGTCAATAGGGTTTCAATCATAGAGAATGTCAGTAACTGTGCCCTCATCACAGAGCAGGCAAAATCCGTGTGGCAGCAATCTCAGAGGATGAAACATCAGGGAATTTTTCATAGTGGTGACCCTGTCACTGGGGCTCCTAGTATTGCAGAGACACATT
>NW_007001430.1:0-37259 GCF_000164805.1 Carlito syrichta
AGCTAAAATAATCTGTTATATGATGAGTATGTATTTGTGTATGTCTGTTTTATGTGTATGAAGTTTGATATATATATGCACATACACATATAAAATAGTCTTTTTAAATTTAAGCCTCTATAGGATAGAGTTCAGCTTACACAGAGCTCAGAAATCTTTCTAAACATCTGGTACAAGAAGAATATTGGAATTAGGTAATCAGAATAAATAAAGGGACCAAAAATGGGTCAGACTGTCTGAAGAATGTAGCACAGATCAGCATCTAATAAAATTAATCCAGTGAGTCTTTACTTATTTACTGTAATTTAGTTTTGTAAACCAATGATATTTTGCTTAAAAACACTGCTAGTCACGTCTAAATTACTATTGCTTTGGCAGTTGATGAGATTTATTTAAATGCTTTCGGTGCTTTATTTCAAATCAACTTAAAAACAGATTTTATTTTAAAGTGGTAATTACCTTGGTTTTGCTTGTTATTTTATTTTTTCAGTGTTGGAAACATATTTTAATACTTTGAGCTGAGTGAGACCACCCACAAGCTAGGCACAGTTTTGTCCTCATAGTCTACAGTTGCCTGGCAAAAGATGATTTCCCTGTGCCAGGAAGGTTCAGAATCCGAAGTCTGTGGGAACACTCTCTTGGGCAGGTTTCAGGTAGCATCAAAGGTGTAGCGCCAGGAGGGGCTGAGCAGCAGGTCCTCTTTTCACTAAGAGGGTGGCCTTGGTCATAGTGTACTCTGAGTTTAGCAGGTTTACACTTGGTGTGGAATAAGCCCAGGGGCAAATAATCTTACTAATACACTGGTCACACCCACTCCCATCTCACCAGAAGGTAAGCATAATTTGTGGTTGTCTAGTCCTATTTCCTAAGTTCTCATATTCTAAATTTTTAAAAAATTGTTAATCCCAACAGTTTATTTCTTGATTTTGTTTTCACTTAATAATTCTTCTTATGCTGACAGCTCTTCAAGTGTTCTTTGTCCTCATCTAATCCATTGTTTCCCAAATGCCTTTGAAAATAATTACCTGGGCTATTAGTTAAACATAGCTTTCTAGACCTCTACAATGGAAAGTATGATTCTGTGGGTCTGGGATGGAGTCTGGGAATTTGGGTGTATAACAAGTACCTTGGGTAATTCTTATATGGGAAATTTAGGTACTGCTGCTGACCTTGAGAGCTCAGTGTGGCAGTGGGTAGGGCTCCAGATTAGGGGAGAGAAATACAGGTGGCTCCTGGGTCTTACTTGCATTGAAAAATTGTTTATTGTTTCTTTGAAATTTAAATTTACTGGGGTGTCCTATCTGGTAACCCTACCTGTGGAGAAAATAGATTGGTGATGCAAAAGCAGCTATTTGAACTTACTACCTGGGGGCTAGATGAATTCTAGCCAGGAGTTAGAGTTCTCTTGGACTTAAAATAGAAGTATTGCTTCAGACCCTCTCTGTGTGCCCTGACTTGCTGGCTCATTTATAAAGTGTGGTGTTGTGAGTTAAACTGTGTCACCCTAAAATACATATTTTGAAATTCCAACCCTGAGTACTATGGAATGTGATTTTATTTGGAGATAGAGTTTTTATAGAAGCCATCAAGTTAAATGAAGTCATTTAGGGTAGGCTCTAATCCGCTCTGATTGATATCCTTATAAAAAGGGAAATTTGGAGATAGACACATGCACACAGAGAGAGTACCATGTGAAGCTGAAGGCAGTGGCCTGGATGATGCATTTACTAGCCAGGGAACCCCAAAGATGGTCAGCAAACTACCAGAAGCTAGGGGGCAAACATGGAACAGATGGTCCCTTACAACCCTTAGGATGAACCACCCCTGCAGACACCTTGGCCTTGTACCACTAGACCCCAAACAGAAATTTCTGTTGTATTTGTGGTTCTTTGTTAGGGCAACCCTAGCAAACTAATGTACTTGGCAATACAGAAATTAAGCTGATGCACTCCCCTTCTTATTTATGTGGAAAATTCATGGAATGTAGGCTGGACAAGTAGTGGCATCTTCCTTTTACAAATATAAAAGCTGAAGCTCAGAGTGTTTAAAAGAGTTAGCTGAGCAATAATTCAGCAAGCCATTGAGTAAGTTGTTCATATTTAACAACATTTATTAATATATAAATATGGAATATACGTAATAGACTTTGTGGAGTAGTTGTCATGTGCCAGACACTTTATATGTGTTATCTGATTTAATCTTCACAATAACCAGTGCATTATTCTTAACTCCATTTTACTAATGAAAATTAAACTTGAAGAGCATGTTGTGGTATAGTCAAGTAGTAGCAGCTCACTAAGTGGTGGAACCAAGAATCAAGTCCAAGTCCTCTGGTTCCAAGCACTGTTTGACACTGCTTCTAGACAAGAAAGATGCTCACGAGTTGTATAGTATTACAGAAGACTAGATGAAGGAAAGGAGGCTCATTATTTAGTTGGATTGTTTTATTTTTGCTCCAGAATTATGTATTTTGTTTCATATGCTAACTCTGCGTATGTGCACATGAATTAGTAATCTTTTATGTGGACAAGGTCACCCCCAAATGTCTTAGTGCATGAATCTTACCAAGAAGTAAATGAATTTGATACTTTATTAAGATTTTCATATTATTACAGTCATTCTTACTTATGAAGTTTTAATTTTGCCCTTAGACCAGAATAGGCATAGTTATACTTAATTTCTGAGTTTATATTCTTCTTAGTATCCAACAGTTTCTCTAAAGGATTGCTGGAAATAAAATCTTTCTGATGAACGGAATAATACTGATTCTGCCTCCCCCTTTTCATCTTCCTATTTCTTCTCCAACTAATGAGACTTGTTGTGCAGACTTTTATTCCTTGAGTTTTCACTATAATGTTCCTGGTCCAGCATTTTAACAGTTAAAGTTTGCTTTGTGCATTAGAAAGGAAGATTTCCCACCAGAGGTGATTTCTGGCCTGCAGAGTGTGTGGTTTCTGCAATTTATTATTCTTATGGGGTGGAGAAGTTTCTCCAGGCTATTTCTGTGAATGAGAGATCAAAGTCAGATGGATCTGACAACTTTCCTTTGAGAAGGACCACCCAATAGTTTGATCGTTCTTGTGTTTTTCTACCACATGGTGATTGATGTACCCACAATCCACTGCCATTTTGTTTTGAATAAAAGTTTATGAAGACGTCCCTATTTCTGCTGTTGATTTTTACCAGACATTTTTATTATTGTTGTTTCATTCAAATTCATTAAAAAATTTCCAGTGTTCTTCCTCTTTTAGCCCCCTCACTTTCTATTTAGCAATATTTATTAATTATTCTTTCATCTGAAGTGGAGTTCAGTTAAACCTGTGTGACCCCCTACCTGGACAGGGAGGTAGCAGGCTTTCCTGGACTAGGTACTGGAGTAAGGATCCAAGGCTCTCTTGAGGAGAAATCAGTCTCCTAGTTTTTGCAGATGAGTCATTTTATGAAGGAAGTGGTGTGATGGTCAGTTGATCAGTTCCTAAGTGAGGATGAGACATGCAAGCATCTAGACACATGAGGAGAGGAGGCAATGTCCTGATTCATGAGGAGGTAATCAAGAATGAAATCAGAAGCACCTTACAAAAGCCAGATAGCCCAGTAAAGAGGAGGCAAGAGTTGGAGACATAGGTGGTCAAATAGAGCTACTGAGAATCAATCTTACAAGAGAGAAATTTCTGACAATCTCTCTTTCCATCTATCCCTTTCCAGGATATCACCCTAGATTTACACCTGTAATCTCGGCACTTTGGGAGGAGGATTGCTTGTGGCCAGGAGTTAGAGAGCAGCCTGGGCACATAGGAAGACTCTGCAGCTACAAAAAAGAAAACATTAGCCAGGTGTGGTGGTGTGTACCTGTAGTGCCAGCTACTCAAGAGACTGAGACTGGAGGATGACTTAAGCCTAGGAGTTCAGGTTACAGTGAGCCATGATTGTGCCACAGTACTATAGCCTGGGTGACAGGCCCTGTCTCTTAAAAGAAAAGAGTCTATGTTATACCCACTTGTCGCCTTGTCAGGGAGGTCTTCTCTGTTCACCTTCTGTAAAATAGTATCCACCACTTTCCACAGCTCCATCTCTTCATCTCTTACTAGTTTTATTTTTCTTCAAAGAATTCATCATAATCTGACTATATTATATTATATTATATATTATTTTTTCCCTCCACCTCATCCAGTTGAGTGTAGATTCCATGAGAATTTGGACTGGATTTTGTTTTTATTGCTATTCCCTCAGAGCCTAGACCAGTACTTTGCACACTTAGATGGTCAATAGTAATTAGTTGTTCAGAGTCCAGAGTGCTGTTAGCCAGGCTCGGTAGCTCAGCCTGTAATCCCATCTTTGGGAGGCTGAGGTAAGTGGATTGCCTGAGCCCGCAGGTTTGAGACCCACCTGGGCAAGTTGGTTAGACCTCATCTCTACAATAAAGCAAAAAATTAGCCAGGCGTGGTAGGGTGCACCTGTAGTTCCAGCTACTTGGAAGGCTGAGGCGGAAGGATTGCTGGAGCCCAGCAGGTTGAGGCTGCGGTGGCTGGAAGCGTGCCACTGCACTCCAATCTGGGTGACAGAGTGAGACTCCAACTCAAAAAAAAAAAAAAAGAAATTAGTTGTTAAATTTTTGAATGACTATCTTTATAGCAAAGATATTAACACCATTTGGCTATTTCTGCATTATTTTCTAAGATACTATTTAAAGCAAGTTTTAAAAAATTTTTGTTCCTACTGCATAGAACATAATAATAGTTTTCTTTTTCTTTTCTTTTTTTTTGTTTTTTTTGAGTCAGAGTCTCACTCTGTCTTCCAGGTTGAAGTGCAGTGGCATGCTCATGGCTACTGCAGCCTCAACCTGCTGGGCTTAGGCAATCCTTCCACTTCAGCCTTCCGAGTAGCTGGAACTACAGGTGTGTGCTACCACACACGGCTTATTTTTTGATTTATTGTAGTGATGAGGTCTCACCAAGTTTCCCAGATTGGTCTCGAACTCCTAGGCTCAGGCAGTCCTCTCGCCTCAGCCTCCCAAAGTGCTGGGATTACAGGCTGAACAATAGCTTTCTATAACTGGATATCACTCTCAAAGGGTCTTTAGTAGGTATTTAAGATTTTTCCCACCTTTGTAAAGTATAGATTTTTTAATACCTCTGGTACCACTTTCACACAATTGGAAATTCGTTTGTATAGCTAAGGTATTGTATACCTCCAAACAAACATAATATGCCTAAACACAAAAAAAAGTGCATACACACACACACTTGTTTTTCCTTAACTTAGTGTACCATGGGAGTGTAATACTGGATATATGGTATTTTTATTTTACTCCTTCTTACAGAATTGACGTTAAAATACTAATTAACTTAAAAATAAGATATTCTTACTTTACCTTTACAGATTCTTCATTACATTTTTAATCCTTGGCTAGCCAATTTGAAGATGTCTAAAATAAATACATTAATTTATTGTAAATTGGTTTATATTTTTAAATCACAGGTTATCTGTATAAATAAGAAAAGCATTAAAAAGTCATGAGAAAAAGAGGACTGGATAAAAAAATGTGACCCATATACACAATGGAATATTACACAGCTATAAAGAGGAAGAAAATCATGAACTTGGATGGACTTAGAGTGTATAATACTGAGTGATCTTTCACAGAAGCAAAGAATTGAATATCAGATGTTCTCACTCATAAGTGGACCTTGAACAATTATCGTAATACTATAAGAAAAGGTTTGGCAGTAGTGGGAAACTGCAGAGGGGCTGTGGGGGGTGGGGGGATGTGGGATGATGGGATTGGCAGTAGTGGGAATCTGCCTGGGGAAGCGGGACACCCCTCCTCAACAAGGGTACCTGCATAATGAACATTTGTATACCTAACCCTGAATTGTACCCCACATCTTTAAAATAAAAAAACAAAAAGTTTTAAAAAAAAGTGATGAGAGCAGACATCCCTGCCTATTTGCCAGTCTTAGAGTACAGTGTTAGGCAGGCAGGGTTCTCTAGAGAAACTGAAACAATTGTGTGTGTTTATGTGCGTTTTTGAGATCCAACAGCTTGACTGGATCTTAAGAACATTATGTTGAGTTGAAAGAAGAAACAAAAAGCTAATCTCAAATGATTACATATTTGTGAATTGACAGAGATGGAGATGGATGCCAGATTAATGATTAAGTCAGAGAGAGAGTAATGACTATAAAGGGATAGCATGAGGGAGTTTTGGAGAGTGTGGAACAGTTGTGTGTGCCAATTGTGGTAGCAGGAATCAATAATGAAAGAGAATTTATGGAACTGTAGTTCTCCCTCTCCCCTCAAAAAGTAAGTTTATGATGTTAAAAACTGGTAGAATCCAGATAAGGCCTATATTTAAAACAAGGTCAATTTGTTATTCTTGATAATGGACACTGTGGTTGTATAAGATGATGTCGTTGGGGGAATCCTAGGCAAAAGATACAAGGGAATGTATTTTTGCAACTACTATGTGAGTCAAACTAATTTAAAATGAAAAACTTTTTAAAAGAGTGGAGAAAGCAGTGAAAAATCTATAGATATTAGAGAAGTTACTAATAGATGGCAATAGGTGGGCAAAAGGCAGAAGAAAGAACAAGATCACAGCTCTGAAGTTGGACTGAACCTTTGTGGAAGTGAAGGTCAGTGAAGAAAGAGGATTATATGTTGAGAAGTGGTAGGCAGAAAGTTCAGGTGCATGGAGTAGGGCCTTGTTATGGACCTCAATTGCAGGCTTGAGGCATTTGAAACTTTATCTTCAATGGAGAAAATAGGAAGATTGCATGGGATTTTTCACTGAATCAGGATCCAATGTGATTTAAAAGGACATTTATATTTTAGACCTTTCAGCATCAAGAAGCTGGAAAAGTTGTGCCTAATAATACTATTACTGAAGTATTCTAAGAGCATTATTCCATGTGTCTTTTTTTAGTATTGTTTTGTTATACTTCATTCCTGTGATGGGCTTACATATAGCAAGACATTTCTGTGGTTTATTTCATTTTTATTTTTTGAGACAGGCTCACTGACATTCATGCTAAATTGAAGTGACACGATCAATAGCTCACTGTGGCCCTGAACTCCTGGGCATTGAAGCAATCCTCCTGCCTTTGCATCTTGAGAAGCGGTGACTAAAGTCACGTGCCACCATCCTGGGTTGTTTTTTATTATTATAATTTTTTTTGGTAGAAACAGAGTCTTGCTATGTTGTCCAGGCTGGTCTTGAACTTCTAGCCTCAAGCGATCCTCCCACCTTGGCTTCCCAAAGCACAAGGATTATAGGCATGAGCCACGATGCCTGGCCTCAAGACCTTTCTTCTGGTAAATATTAATAGAAAGGAGATGGTACAAGGTATACAATCAAATACCTTTCTAGTGGTAAGTTTTACAAATACTCTTATGGAACTAATAAGTGAGTAAAAGTGTATTATACAATGTATATTTGCCCCATAACTGCTGTTGGTTATATATGTATAACACATTTTTAAAGAGGTTAAATATATCTGCTATGGTCTGAATGTTTGTGTTCCTCCAAAATTCAAATGTTGAAACCTAATTCCCAAAGTGATTATATTAGGAGGGGGGGGCTTTGGGAGGTGATGAGTGCATGAGGGCAGAAACCTCATGAATGGGATTGGTGCCCTTATAAAAGAGGCCAGAGAGAGCTTGTTAGCCCCTTTTACCATTCTGCCATGTGAGGACACATAGAAGGCACTGAATCTGCTGGCACCTTGACCATTGACCTTCCAGTCTTCAGAATCATGAGCAATAAATTTCTATTAGTTATAAATTACAGAGTCGAAGGTATTTTGTTATAGCAGTCAAATGGACTAAGATAGTACTATTCAGATATCACAAGCTTTGCCTGATTTAAGACTTTTTCCAGTAAACATACTTGAAAAAAGGTTTTTTTGTTTGCTTTTTAATTTTATTTTTTGAGTTGGAGTTTCACTCCATTGCCCAGGCTGGTGTGCAGTGGCACACTTATGGCCACCCCAGCATTGACCTGCCTGGGCTCAGGAGATCATTCCTCTTCAACCTTCCAAGTAGCCGAAACTATAGGCATGTGCTACCACGCCCAGCTAATTTTTTGATTTATTGTAGAGATGAGGTCTCGGCAAGTTGCCCAGGCTGGTCTTGAACCCCTGGGCTCAGGCAGTCCTCTCACTTTGGCCTCCCAAAGTGCTGGAATTACAGGCTTGAGCCAACACACCTATCCCAATTTTTAATTTGAAAGATGTGGAGTACAATTCAGGGTTAAGTATACAAATGTTCATTATACAGGTACCCTTGTTGATAAAATGTGCCCCTCCATCTCCACTGGCAATTTCCCACTACTGCCAATCCCTTTCTTATGGTATTACGATAGTTGTTCAGGGTTCCTTTATGTGTGAGAACATGTGATACTTGGTTCTTTGTTTCTGTGATAGATCACTCTGTATTATGACCTCTAAGTCCATCTAAGTTGCTGCAAAGTTCATAATTTTGTCCTTCTTTATGACTGGGTAATATCCCATTGTGTATAAATACCACATTTTTAAAAAATTCAGTCCCTTTCAATGGGCAGGACCGTCGCATGTATGTTTTTGCTTTTGTAAATAATGCTGCAATAACTATGCGTGTGCATGTACTTTTCTCATAGAATGTTTTGAGTTTCTCTGGGTATATTCCCAGTAGGAGGATTGCAGGGTCGTATGAAAGGTCGATTTTTTAGATCTTTTAGAAATCACCACACTGTTTTCCGCAGAGGCTGTACTAGTTTATAATCCCACCAACAGTGTAGAAGTGTTCCCTTCTCACCATATCCTCTCCAGCATCTGTTGTTTTTTAAGTTATTGATGATGGCCGTCCTAACTGGAGTTAGGTGGTATCTCAGTTTGGTTTTAATTTGCATTTCTTTGATGTCTAGTGAGTCTGAGCATTTTTTCATGTATCTGTTGGCTGGTCATGTGTCTTTTTTTTTTTTAGAAGTGTCTATCCATATCTTTTGCCCACTTTGTAATGGGCCTGTTTGTTTTTTTCTTTTCGGCATGTTTGATGTTAGGCCTTTGTCAGATATACAGTTGACAAATATTTTTTCCCAGTCTGTGGGCTGTCTCCCTGCTTTCTCAATGGTTTCTTTGACTTTACAGAAGCTTGTCAGTTTGATGAGCTTGTCCACTTGTCTGTCTTATCTCTTATGGCATGGACACTTGGGTTTTGATCAGGAATTGGTTGCCAGTTCCAATTTCCATAAGTGTGTTTCATGCCTTTTCTATGGTTCTTATAGTTTGAGGTTTTATTTTAGGTCTTTGATCCATTTATAGTTGATTTTGTGTATGGTGATAGGGAGGGGTCCTGTTTCAATCTTTTGCATCTGATCAGCCAGCTTTCCCAGCAACATTTACTAAATAGATTCTCCTCTTTCCAGTGGTTGATGATGGAGACATTGTCAAAGATAAGTTGGTTGAGAAATTGAGGTTTTACTTCTGGAATCTCTATCCTGTTCTAATAGTCTATATGCCTGTTCTTGTACTAATACTAGACTGTTTTGATTATTGTAGCTTTATAATAAAGCTTAAAGTCTGGGAGTATGATGCCTTCTGCTGTGTTTTTTGTGTGTGTGTGTGTTTTTTTTTTTTTTGCTGAGGATTGTTTTGGTGATTCGTGGTCGCTTGTGTTTCCATATGAATTCTTGTATTGTCATTTGGGTCTGAGAAGAATGCTGCTGGTAATTTAGTGGATATTGCATCAAATGTGTAGATTTCCTTGGGTTGGATAGATATCTTCACAATGTTGATTCTTTCAGTCCATGAGCATGGAATATTTTTCCATTTGTTTGTGTCATCTTTGATTTCTTTGAGCTGTGTTTTGTACTTTTCATTGTAAAGGTCTTTCATATCTCTACTTAGGAAGATGCCAAAGTATTTCATTTTTTGTGTGTGGCTATTATAAATGGAATTGAGTTTTTTATTTGGGTTTCTGTTTGTTTATTGTTGGTGTATTGGAATGTGACTGTCTTTTGCACATGTACTTAATGCCCTGAGACTTTGCCAAAGTTCTTTATCAGTGCAAGAAGGTTTTTGACAGATTCTCTTGGGTTTTCAAGGCATAGAATCATTTCCTCCACAAAAAGGGATAACATAACTTTCCTCTTTTCCTATTTGGGTACCCCTAATTTCCTTCTCTTGTCTGATTGCTCTCACTAGGAATTCCAACACTATGTTGAACAGGAGGGGTGAGAGTGGACATCTTTGTCTTGTTCTGGTTTTCAGGAGAAATGGTTAGCAGTTTGTTGACTGTGGGTTTCTTGTACATGGCTCTTACTATTTTGAGGTATGTTCCATCTATGCCTAGATGTTCATGGGTTTTTATCTAGAAGGGGTGCTGGACTTTATCAAAAGCTTTTTCAGCATCTAATTATATGCTCATGTGGTTTTTGTCTTTACATCTGTTGATGTTTTTAATTACGTTTATGGTCTTGCAGATGTTGAACCAGTCCTGCATCCCGGGGTTGAAGCCTGCTTGGTCTTGGTGGATGATTTTTGATATGTATTGTTGGATCCAGTTTGCTAGAATTTTGTTGAGAATTTTAGCATCTATGTTCATCAAAGATATTGGCCTGTAGTTCTCTTTCTTTATTGGATCTTTACCTGGTTTGGGTATCAATATGGTGTTAGCTTCATAAAATGATTTGGGGAGTGTTTCACCTTTCTCAACTGCCTGGAATACTTTCATTTGGATTGGTGTCAGCTCCTCCTTGTATATTTTGTAAAATTATGCTGGAAAGCCATCTAGTCCAGGGCTTTTTTTGTTGTTATTGGTAGTTTTCTTATGACATAGTTGATTTCCAGGGTTGTTATTGGTCTATTTAGGGTCTCGATTTCTTCTTGTTTCAACTTGGGGAGGTTGTGTGATGTAAGAAAGTCCTCCATTTTATTTAGGTTTCAAGTTTGTTTGCATACAGGTATACATGGTAATCTTTGATAATCCTTTGTATTTCTCTGGGGTCAGTTGTGACTTCATCTTTTGCATTTCTGATTGTGTTTATTTGGGCTTTTTCTCTTTTTTCTTGAGTCAGTCTAGCTAGGGGTCCATCAATCTTGTTTATTCTTTCAAAAAACCAGTTTTGGTTTCATTGATTTTTTGGGGGGGGGTATTATTTTTTTGTCTTCTGTGTTCTGAATTTGGGCTTTTATTTTGGGATCTGGATTCTTCTGCTGAAGTTAGGGTTTTGGAGGTCTTGCTTTTCCAGCTTCCTTAGGTGATTTGTTAGGCTGTTAACTTGCCATCTTTCCATTTCTTTCATGTGTGTTTGTAGAGATATAAATTCCCCTCTTAGGACTGCTTTCATGGTTTCCCAGAGATTTTAGTAGATGTTTCTTCATTTTCATTTGTTTCCAGGTATTTTTAATCTCTGTTTTGATTTCTGTGTTGACCCAGGAATGGTTTAGCATCATGCTGTTTAGTGTCCATGTCTTCGTGAATTTGGGGGGAACTTTGTTGGTGTTGATGTATATTTTTATTTCACTGTGGTCTGAGAAAGTGCATGGCAGAATTTCAGTCTTATGGAATTGGTTTATGTTAACTTATGGCTGAGGATGTGGTCGATCTTAGAGTACATTCCATGTGTTGATGAGTACAATGTATATTCCGTGATTGTTGGGTGGAGTGTTCTGTAGGTATCAATTAAGTCCATTTGGTCATATGTCATATTGAGGTTGTGGATCTCTTTGTTGAATTTTTGTCTTGATGATCTGTCTAGCATTGTTAGTAGGGTGTATAAGTCCCCAGCTGTGATAGAGTCGATATCTTTTTTAGTTTACCTAGAAGCTGCTTATGAAAGTTGGTGCTCCTGTGTTGGGCACATATATGTTTAGGATGGATATTTCTTGTTGATGGATTGAACCTTTTATTATTATGTAGTGACTTTCTGTATCTTTTTAAATTTTTGACAGCTTAAAGGATATTTTGTCTGATAGTAAGATCGTTGTTTCCCATCCTCTGACTTTGAGTTTGTGAGTATCCTTTCTGGTGAGATGAGTCTCTTGGTAACAATATATTGTAGCCTCGTGATATTTTATTCATTTTTCCATTCTATGTCTTTTCAATGTTGCATTTAGTCCATTCACATTCAGGCTAATTATTGTGATGTGAGAGTTTGTCCCTGTCATGAGATTCTTATAGATTTTGTTTTTGTTGCTGCTGTTTGTTTGTTTGTTTGTTGTCTTTCTTTTGATTTTTGGGTTGATTCATGTGTGTTTTCAATATTTTTCCTGCATTCTTGGGAAGGGTGGTGGTGTTCTTTTTTTCCTTTGTTCTGTGTTTAATACTTTCTTAAGTGTTCCTTCCCAGACATTTAGTCCCTACGAGTTCACACTGCCTCCAGACCAGGGACTGAATGTCTGGGAAGGATTTTAATTCTCCGTCACTGATGAAACTTAGCTTAGCTGGGTAGGTAATTCTTGGTTGAAATTGTTTATCTTTGAGAACTTTGAACATTGGGATCCAAGCTTTTCTGACCTGAAGTGTTTCTGTAGATGTCTGCTGCTGTTCTAACTGGTCTTTCCTGGTAGCTAGCTTGACGTTTCTCTCTTGCTGCCTTTAGGATTTTTTCTTTCATAGCTACTTTGTGTAGGTGAATTGCTATGTGTCTAGGGGTTGGTCTTCTTATTTGTTGTCTTGCAGGTATTCTCTGAATCTCTTGTGTTTGAATGATCACATCACTGATGAAATGAGGGAAGTTTTCTTGGATCATTTCATGGCATGTTTGTTCCAGGGTGGTCTCTGTCTGTCTGTCTGCCTCAGGGATTCCAATTAATCTTAGGTTTGGTCTCTTGAAATAATTGCTCATCTCCTGGAGGTTTTGTTTTTTTCTTTCTAAGCTTCTTTTCTGTGTTTTTAACAGTTTGGGTTAGTTCCATCTTTTGGTCCTCAAGCTCTGAGAGTCTTTTGCTTGGTTAATTCTGCTTTCCATGCTTATCAGTTGTTATTTATTTCATTCACTGTATTCTTTATTGCTGTTTTCTCAGTTATCAACTGCTTCATTCTTTTCTCTTGTCTCTCCTCATTTCTATTTATTCTGTTAATATCTTGATATCTGGGTTTGTGGTTCATGACCCATCATTCTGGGGACTTTTCATTGTTTGAGTTATGAAGTCTGTAATCTCGGTGGCTAACCAGGGGTCTGTGTGAGACTCATATTCTTTTTTTTTTTTTTGGTTTTTCTTCATTTGTGTAGGTTTTCCTCCCCCGTTTTCTACCTCTACTTTAATTCTGTTGTTCAGTGTTGTGGGGATAGCTTTTTTTTCTGTTTGCTCAAACCCCTATTCTTCCTTATGTAGATCCTTGTTTTGTTCAGTTCTAAAGCTGGACTGGGGATAGGGGTCTGTACTTTTTGCAGTTTTGTGATTTAATTAAGGGGGGAGCTGTGATTCAGAAGCTATCTGCGGATCCCAATATTCGCTGACAAGTGTATGGGCCTCCTGGAACCCACTTTCCACTGCCTTGCAATCTGTCTATGCAGTGGGGGTATCTGTTTGCTCTTGGGCAGCAAAATTAGATAAGGAAAGGAAAAAGAATGGAAAAAGGAAAGAGGACAATGAAAGGGAGGTGGAGAGAGAGAAGAAGAAGAGGGAAAACAGGCATACCAACTAACAAATAAACAGAGAGACAAAAAAATAGATAAAACAAAAAAGACAAAACTGTACAGACAATCATACAAACCAACAAACAAAACTCCTCCTTTTGGTGTATTCTCCCTCAAAAATACCCATACAGAAAGAGAAAATCTAAAAAAAATCCCATTAAAATAGCATAAACAAAGCAGGTACAAAAATGTAAACAGAAACAGAAAGAAAGAGAGAAGAAAAAAAGCTAAACTAAAACAAAAAACAAACAAGAAGAAAAAAAACTCGCTCTGTGGCCATTTCTGTAACTCCAGGTTCCTTCCAGGCCTCTGCCTTAGAGAGCAGCTCTGATCTCCAGCCCCTCCCCTCTGTTCTCTGCACAGGCTGATAGGGTTGCTCTCAGCATGAGTCAGATGCCCCATGGACTACTGTGGGAGGATGATGGATCAGATCCCATCTCACCTATTCACTGCTGCTGCTGCTGTTGTCAATTCTCCCTCTCAGATCTGACATGCCTGTGGGGGAGGGAAATCCCTCTCTCTGAGTCTGATGAGAAGATAGCTTCTAGAACCCAAGATGGAGGTTGAGCAGGGCAATGCAGGTCTCTGCCTGGTCCCAGGACTGAGAAGGTGGCACATGTTGGCATCTTGTCACCAGTGTTGGAGCTTTATTCCAGATTTCCATGACCTGCCTCCTCCAAGGTTCCTCCTGCTCGTGCCCAGTCTGCTACTACAGGTGATGGCGCGGGCTGGGTGCCAGGTGGTGAGGGGCAGCTGTTCTCTGCTGCCTCCTCTCCAGAGAGCCCAATAACAGCAGACGATCCTGCATGCCCAGTCTCCAATCTCATGGCAGTGGTGGGTTGCAGTCACCTCCGGAGGGCAGCCTGGGGTGCATGAACCTGAGTCTCCTGTCAGACGGACTTTCACTCACCCACTGGCACACACCCACTCATGCAGTATCTTTATAGACACTTGCTTTTGTGGAGACTCTCACAGTCTGATCTGTTCCATCACCATCTTAAAAAATGGCTATTTTTAAAAGGAAAATTTGAATCATAATTGTCTTGAATTGTGTTAGAATATATGATTATGAGTTTATTATATTTGGGTGGCTGTACTGTGATAAACAAGTGTGCCTCTTTTCCTCTGATTAGAGAGTGTAACACATGCTTATTCTTGTTTATCACAGAAAGAACAAAGAAGAATAAAGCATACACATTCTATAATTCTTCCTAGGTATAAGCACTGTGAAATTTTGTCCATCTTTGTAATCATTTTTAAGGCATATACATGCATATTGGAGTTTTTTTGGACTTGAGACTGGAGATGGTTGTGCGTGTCATATTCTGGAATTCTCTTCTTCATTCAAAACAAGAATGCTTAATGATGAAAGGGTTTCCTGTGGGAATTCAGCAAAAACTATTATGTGTGAAGTCCTATAGATTACTGCAGGGAAAAGGAAAAGGGAAAAAGGAAAGGCAGTATTAGAGGGAACAAAATGAGCCGAGGTGTGACATCAGTCAGGATGGAGGTCTAAAGCATCAGCAATGCCTATTCATTTTGAAAAGGTGGAGGATAATTGCTATATATGGGAACCGTTGCCTCTAGACAGTCAAGAACACTCTAGAGTTTTCATCTTCATTATCCATAGTAAACTTAAATCATGATTGGAGACATTGCTGTATTCAGACCATTTTTGTTTGCTATATTTATGATTTAACTACTTGCTTTAAAAAGCGTATTTCTTTTCCAGGGTGAAAGAATGAAGAATGTTCATTTTCTTCAATATGTGGGTGTTTATTTGGTACTATCAATTTATGTCTTTCCATAGTTGGCATTACTGGTAAGTTTTGGCTGCCCAGCATCTTTTGAACACTCTTGATATACTCTGGGGGATTGCCAACCTTATGAGAACCACCTCTCCACGAAAGAACTTACAGAACAAATTTCTTTTGACCTAGGGCACAGTAATGTAACCTAGATTTCACCAACAAGCCTAAATTCTGAAATGAACAACTTGAGGACAGCCGCTCCACCTCAAATCCAGTTTTGCTAGCCAGAGTGGCAGTAATGCTGTCTGGCTCTTGGAGATGGTGTTGTTTACAGGGTTGAATTCTTAGTGCAGCAGAAACATTGACAGTTTTCAATAGGCCTACTTTGTGCTGTTTTGGGGCATTTTTCCTAGAAGCTTAGTATTAAGCCTCATTCTTAATATCCTTGTGATAAACTGCTTTCCTGTGTGGTTACTCAAAATCAGCTGCTGTTTATAACTAAGTAGTTTGAAAATCAGCAATTTTCTTTTTTATTATTATTTCTATTTTACTTTAAATATGTGCGGTACAATTCAGGGTTAGGTATACAAATGTTCATTATGCAGGTACCCTCCTTGATGAGGTATGCCTACCCCTCCCCAGCAGTTTCCCACTATTGTTAATCCCTTTCTTATAGTATTATGATAGTTGTTCAAGGTCCGCTTATGAGTGAGAACATGTGATACCTGATTCTCTGTTTCTGTGATATATCATCAGTATTATAGCCTCTAAGTCCATTGAAGTTGCTTTGAAGTTCATAATTTTGTCCTGAAAGATAACAATTTTCATTTAGCACTTTGAAGCATCTCATTTGGTCTGACTGTGTGCAGGATGTTAGCTCCAAACGAGCTCATTTCTAGGTCTAAATGATGTCATTTCTAGATGTAAACCTAGAAATGTAGAAACATAAAGGAAAAATTCAGACTAAGTTAGAGATAAAAGTTTGAGTAGGAACAGAGCCTACCATAGGAAAAGCTAACTCAAGTGCAGATAGAGAATAAAATCAGTTGAATAGATTAAATTTATCAATTAAATAGAATGGATTAGATTCATACTTGATTTGCAAGTTGTAATCTGTGTGATTTTTTTCTTGGTATTTGAAAATTTTAGATTTCAATGTCATTGTTTGATTCTGACCTCCCTGTGTCACATTTCCAATATTAAAATATTTTCAAAGAATCAGATTTTGTCTACTGCATACAGAATTAACTAAACCAAAATTATTTCTATTGCTTTTAGCTTATGTACTGCCATCCACAATCCTGTTTAGTTAGTATTTAAATAATTATGCTGATTTTCTAATTGTTAGTGGGCTGTATGCCCAAGAAAGCACTTGTGAAAAAAATGTCTCCAGGAGATGTGGACCTATGAAATTGTTATTTATATACTCTTAGTTTATTAGTCTGATTCTCATATTGAGAACACTTATATAGAGTTCTCATAGAGAGAATTACTGACCCGGTAATTTGAGATTATGGCGGTCAGAAGGCAGTCTTACTTAGCTATATAACCCAAACTGCTAAGGGCTTATCTTTCTTGGGATTCAGATGATTCTGATGGTTAAAGCCCCTTTTGTAGATATGTAACCAGCAGTTTCCACTTATAGGTCTTCTTATTTTTAAAAAATGATAATAATAATAGCTTCTGCTTATCAAAGGCCTACCGGGTTCTGTCACTGTGTTAGGTGTTTTCCATAAATGATCTCTGAGCCCTTCAAAACCTAGTGAGATAGATTGTTATTTTATCTTCTAAGTAAACCAAGGATGTCACATGATTTACTTATGGCTGTCCAGGGGTACTTTAAGTCAACATTTTATAGCAATTTTTAATGTGACAAAAGAGACCCAAGATACTTTTCTTAGTAAATTTTAATTGTTACTGTTCTCAACCTGATCTCAGAGTCTGAGTAGAATGGTCCTTTGGTCTGTCCTAACTTATATCTACAGAGAATAGTCTTGAACCTCTGAACCAGCTCTGGGACTGGGTTTCACGGTTTATTTATCTTTTAGCAGCTGGCAGTAACTGCTGAGAAGCACTTCATCCCACTGTGAGTTGGTGACGTAATTTCTCAGATTTGAGCTTTACTTTGTCTAGTTCCTATTCTTCACACATGGCCAAAACAGCATGTGAATACGAGAATGTTATATGGAAAATATGTAAACCCTTTGACTAGTTTATCAAAATTGCAGACATCTCTATTTTCTTGTTTTCCTTTCGGAAGAGGGAATAAGTCATACTTTTCTTCTCAAATTGGGAGATACCAGGCCTTATTTGCAGTTACTTTAAGGGCATAATTTGTATGTTGTAACTATCTATGAAGTACCACAGATAGATTTTCCAGAGCTGTGTTCTTAAAGGCCCAGAACATTTTGAATAAAGTGTAGTAGGATATTTGAACAAAATTCAAACTGGTTTTGTGATAAAGGCATACATTCTGAGCCAATGCCAGAGAAAAGAACCCCATCAAACTTATTTCAGCCCTGTGATTCTATTGGAGGAAGAAAATTTACATTTGAATAAAACGTTGCCCCACCAATATTCAAGGGGTTCACTGCACTTTCATAATTAATCACATGCTCAAAGTCAGAAATAAAAGGAATCATTGTAAAAGTTTTTTTTTGACATTTTGGACTATAAAGAAATCCTGATTTTGAAGTTTTGTTTTTGTTTTTTTCTTCACCCTCTTATAGTATTCCTAATTGCTACTGAAGAGGATCATAACAAAACAATGAACTCACTTGAGATATATGATCCATAAGGAAGGGACCTTGTGTAAACAGATTTTGAGTCATTATACACCTGAGAGCATATTTATCTGTATGTGTGTGTATGGATGTGTACTATTTTGTGAAAAACGATAAGTAAGCTATTGGAGTGAACGAACAGCGAGGGTAAACTGAGGGCTCCTTAATTTTCCTGCAATCAGTATTAAGCTTTAATTGTTTGAGTCACACAACTCATGTTTTCCACCACAAGTATAATCTGCAGCTTATGAGATCTACCTTAGGACTGGGATGAGAATAGAGAAATATGTTGAATTTTATGCCTTGTGTTTGTAGTCATTTAAACAATATCTCCTCAATTGGGAATTTTTTGTTCATTATAAAGATAGTACGTTTTTGTGAATTCAAATAATGCACAGAAATTTCCATCATGTACCAAAACTATGTATAATTTGAGCTGCATCTGCATATCATTTGAGATGGTCTGTTATAATGAATGAATAGCATAAGTTGTTTTAAGGCTTATGTCTTAATTTAACTAAAGAATTAGGCATAAGAGTATTTATTGGGATCAGTGATACTGCATTCAAAAATACTTTATTAAGGCAAACTAGAAGTTATAGAAGAAACATAAGTGATTTAAAAAGATATTTGCACCCAGGCACAGCAGTGGCTTATACCTGTAATCCCAGCACTTTGGAAGGCAGAGGCAAGAGGATTGCCTGAGCCCAGAGATTTAAGACCAGCCTGGGCAACTTGGCATTTCTACAATAAAAAATTATCGGGCAGGGTGGTGCACACCTGTAGTTGTAACTACTGAGAAGGATAAAGAGGAAGGATCACCTGCGCCCAGGAAGTCGAGACTGTGGTATCCATGAGTGTGCAACAGAATGAGACTCCAACTTGAGGGAGAAAAAAGGTATTTAGGGGGAGCAGTGTCAACATATAAACTCTTACTTATATGCCTATTGTGCTTATTGTGCGACACTTTAATGTGCTCCTCAGATATCGCATCTTTTATAAATGGAAGATTTGTGGCAACCCTGCATCAAGCAAATCTGTCAGTACCATTTTTCCAACATCATGTGCTCACTTTGTCTCTCTCTGTCACATTTTATTTCTTGGAATATTTCAAACTTTTTCATTATTATAGTTGTTAAGGTGATCAGTGAACTTTGAGATTATTGTAATCATTTCAGGGTATCACGAACCGTGCCCATGTCAGATGGTGAACTAAATCGATCAATAGTTTGTGTGTTCTGACTGCTCCACCCACCAGTCATTCTCATCTCTGTCCCTCCCCTTGGACCTCCTTGTTCCCTGAGACACAACAATATTGGAATTAGGCCAATTAATAACACAGCAGTGCTCTTGAAGTGTTCAAGGGAAAGACACATCTCTCACTTTGAATAAAAAACTAGAAATTATTAAGCTTAGTGATGAAGGCATGTTGAAAGGTGAGATTGGCTGAAAGCTAGGCCAAGTTGTGAATACAGAGGAAAAGTCCTTGAAGAACATTAAAAGTGCTATTTCAGTGAACACACAAATGATAAGAAAGCGATACAGCCTTACTACTGAGATGGAGAAAGTTTTAGTAGTCTGGATGGAAGATCAAACCAGCCACAACAATCTCTTAAGCCAAAGCCTTATCCAGAGCAAGGCCCTAACTCTCTTCAGTTCTGTGAGGGCTGTGAGAGATAAGAAAGCTGCAGGAGAAAAGTTGGAAGCTAGTAGAATTGGTTTAAGGAAAGAGGCTATCTTCATAACATGAAGCAGCATGTGCTGACGGAGAAGCTGCAGCAAGTTATCCAGAAGATCTAGCTAAGATCATTAATGAAGGCAGCTACACTAAACATTGATTTTCAGGGTGGACAGAACAGCCTTCTATTGGAAGAAGATGCCATCTCAGACTTTTTTTTAATGACAAGAAACAATTTAGAGTATGTCATAAATTTAGTTGATAAAGCAGAACTTCTTTTTTTTTTGAGTTGGAGTCTCACTCTGTCACCCAGACTGGAGTGCAGTGGCCACTCCCGGCCACCGCAGCCTCGCCTGCTGGGCTCTGGTGATCCTTCTGCCTCAGCCTTCCAAGTAGCTGGAATTACAGGCATGTGCTACCATGCCCGGCTGATTTTTTGATTTATTGTAGAGATGAGGTCTTGCTGCCCAGGCGGGTCTCGGACCCGGGGTCTCAGGCAATCCATTCACCTCAGCCTCCCAAAGGCGTGGGATTACAGGCTGAACCACCGAGCCCGGCTACTGATAAAGCATAACTTCTTTGAAAGAAGTTCTACCGTGGATAACATGCTCTCAAACAATATTGCATGCTGCAGAGAAATCTGTGAAAGGAAGGGTCAACTAATACAACAAACTTCATTGTTGTCTTATTTTAAGAAATTGCCACAGTCTCCTTGGTCTTCAGCAACTACCACCCTGATCAGCCTTCAGCCATAAACATGGAGGCAAGACCCACCGGTAAAAGAATTACAACTCCCTGAAGGCTCATATGATTGTTAGTATTTCTTTAGCCATGAAGTATTTTAACCTTAAGTTATGTACATTTTCTAAGACATAATGTTGTATACTTAATAGACTACAGTATAGTGTAAATATAACTTAGATGTGTACTGGGAAACCAAACTATGCATGCAACTTGCTTTTTGGTGGTTTATAACTGAACCCGCGAGATCTTCAAGACATGCCTATATTTAAGATGTTCATAATTGCCGGGTTCAGTGGCTCAGCCTGTAATCCTACGCTTTGGGAGGTCGAGGTGAGTGGATTGCCTGAGCCCATGGGTTTGAGACCCGCCTGGGTAAGAAAGACCTCATCTCTACAATAAATAAAAAAAAAATAAGCCGGGCATGGTAGCGTGTGCCTGTAATTCCGGCTACTCGGAAGACTGAGGCGGAAGGATCACCGGAGCCCAGCAGGTCGAGGCTGCGGTGGCCAGGAGCGGCCACTGCACTCCAGTCTGGGCGACAGAGTGAGACTCCAACTCAAAAAAAAAAAAAGATCTTCAGAATTCTAGTAGAGATTCTAGTAGAGAATATTTATGTAGTAACAGACAGACTTGTCTTGTTAAATAATTAACTCTCTGGCTTACATTATAAATAATATGTTATTAATGTTTAGGGATGTACTTGCATCAGAGCAGAAAAATCTTAATACCCAGTTTAATAAATTTAAGGTGCCAAGTGCGGTGTCTCATGCCTGTAATCTCAGCATTTTAGGAGGTGAGAGGATTGCCTGATGCCAGGGTTTTGAGACCAGCCAGGCAACTTGAGGAGACTTTGTCTCTACAATAAATAAAAAAGATTAGCCGGGCGTGGTGGCACACACCTGTGTTTCCAGCTACTTGGAAGGCTAAGGTGGAAGGATCACAGGAGCCCAGCATGTTGAGGCTGCAGTGGCCATGCCACTGCACTACAGCCTGGGCAGCAGAGTGAGTGAGACTCGTACTAAATAAATAAATAAATAAATAGATAAATTTTAAGGTGCACTCATTTTACTTTGTTACTAAATAAAAATGTGTCTGATAATTGAGAGAATAGTGTAATTGTGTGGAAGCATTTCATTTTTTTTTTTTTTGCTTAGTAATACATTTTTTTAAAAGGTATTATTTTTTATTTATATCTTAGATTCTATGAAATGTAATAATTCTTTTTAAAATAGCCTTATTTATAAATAATATTGGTGTTAACAAATGGGACGCTATGAGAGCCTCTATCAATAGTCAAAATATTAAATAGTCAAAGATATTGATTAGAAAGTACCATGATATTTTGAAGAATATTTCTAATCAGTTTTGTTTCTCTCTTTATTTTTTTATTTTTTTGAATTGGAGTCTCCCTCCGTTGCCCAGACTGTAGTGAGTAGTACACTCACGGTCTTCCCAGCATCAACCTTCTGGGCTCAGGCAATCCTTCCACCTCAGCTTTCCAAGTAGCCAGAACTACAGGCACATGCTACCACGCCTGGCTAATTTTTTGTTATTGTAGAGATGAGGTCTCGCCAAGTTGCCCAGGCTGTTTTCGAACCCATGTTTCTCTTTTTATAATGAAGTGATGCTCCATCTAAAACTGGAGAGCAAAATTACTGTTAACTATCTAAACAGAAATGAAATCTGGACAATTTCCAACATATTTTTCCTATAAGAATTTTAGAAAATAATATTGTGCGTGTTGTAGGATATTGTACAGAGCTCTATTAATCATCTGAGGATGGTTTTTCCTGCAGATGTTATCATTAGCTTGAGACAGTATTGCATTTTATTTGGTAAATAGAATGAAAAACATACAAAGGATATTAATGCATGACATTAATATGAAAGAAATTGGTGGCATCAAGAGAATAAAAGAACCTGTGGAAAGTGGCTGTGGAAGATTTGGTCACAAACATGAATGGCTATCTGTTGCATTGAGTTGTAGAACTGTTTATGTAGAGAATTGGGGCTTGGCACTATCCCAGCAGGAAAAATAATCTGGGTAGCACATTTATGTCAAGGATATGTTGATCTTGTGAGAGTTAACATTACTTTGGGGTATGTATGAGAAATAATTTTTCTAGTACACAAAATTCAGTTGAAAATGGTTAGAAAAAGAGACCTCTGAGAAAAATTAAAAGAAGTTAAAACTATTTGATTTGGACAGAAGAATCAAGAGATTAAGAGTTACAAGGAGAAAAGGCACCAGCTCTTCTCTATTTCTATTAAAATAGAGTAAGAAGAAATGAATATTTATGAGAATGGAAAGTATGCAGGTTGGTGCTTGGAAAATACAAAAAAGAAAAAGGAGCATCTTTGCTTGGAAATTTTGAATGTAATATATAACAGTATCTGGTAGTGTCTGACAATAACTGTATGTATTCATAAATATGTGTTAAATATCTTCTACAGAAAAGTTAAATGTTAGTTGCTGATTCCTGTTTGAATACAAGAAACTAAACCAAGGTCTTAATATGAGGTGTTCCTCCTAGTTCTGTGATTCTGTGAACATAATTAGTGGGCTAAATGAGACTTCTTAAGAAATGGAAACCTATATCATATCTGTTTAGTGGGATAATGTGCCAAGATGTTTATATATATTTATATTTATGTGTGCGTGTGCATGTGTGCGTGTGTCTAGTCAAGAATGAAATGACTCTATAGAGTTAGTCACCCTTTGATGTCAATTAAGCTGCCCTTCATATCTAAGTGCCTTTTGAATATTCCTTCAGAAATGTCAAGAGAAGTAAGAGAAGGTTAGTAATGCTGCTCATATTTTCTTTGTCATTATTTATAGTGGATTATGTATACAGTGTAATCCGTCAGCCAACTTTAATTTCATAAGCTATTTATTGTGTTTAAACAGTGCCATTCTTATATTAAATATTTATGGCAGTCTTTGGGAAGAATACATTAGAATAGCAGATGGGGGTCGTTTTAAACATTTCCTTGATTGAAGGCAAGGGACCCCTTGTGAATTTATACTCTGCTTTCAAAGAAAGTTCACAATGTCTGATAATAACCCAAGGAAACAAGAATTCCACCAATTCCCAGCACTGTGATTTCAAAAAGCAATGGCTGCAAACAATTTTCATGCTTCAGCACCTCCCATTTTGAAACTGTTTGCAAGGTTAGTGGAGAATGGTGAACAAAAACGTTTACAGTTGTATTGCCTATTAATAATTCAATAGGAGTACACCTCTTTTGCATTAATATTACTTTTTAATCGATTTTTTAGCCACAGTAGCAAAAATAAGTGAAAGATCAAATTTTTAACCTATGTTGGACAGGAAGATATATCCCAGACTCAGGAATTCTGAAACTTGCAAGATAATTTGGGAATTGTATCCTAGGTTTCCTAAAGCAGGGATGTGACCCTCTTGCTTTATATTTTCTATTTGCCTTGATAACTAATAAATCTGAATCCAGGGATAATGGTTATTTTTTCCTCCCAGAGTGGTGTCGCCTGCTGATTTAAACTTAGAAGAACTATACATCTTTAATTACATATTCTTTAATCGTCATCTTGACCTTTAAGAGCATTAATGAATATAAAACTTAAATATCAATTTTTATTAAAATCTTAGAAGATTAAACTTTCTGTCTATTGCTAGTTAGGATGCCTCTTTCTTAACCAGTCTTACTCTTTTTTTAAAGCAAGGAGTTTGTGTTTGATGTAAAAGGGAAATGTCTGTCTCTGAAAATCTTATTTTAACTTTCAGCAGCTATATCATTAATATTTGGTGTGAGCTTTGAAAGTTTCAGGCCAGGGAAATTATGACTCTTATAGTACTTAGGCACTTGCCAATCAATAGTGGCCATCCTTAGCTAATGGAGCCATTGTTTCACAATCATATAGAAAGTATGGGTGTGTGTGGGTACCATGGGCCGGCTGGTGATGTCAGAGTCCCTTTATTTTTTTATTTTATTTTTGCCAGTGATATTGAATTCTTAGACACAATCCCTTTAAATTTCCATTTCTGAAAAAATTATGAACCTTTTCCATAAAGTAATCTATTTAACTCAAAATACATATGACCTAGAGTCCTGGATTCCTAATATCTCAGGATATTATTTTGAGTTCCATCTGAGCTTAAGGAGGATATCTGTAAAGCCAGCCAATATTAATTACATCTTCTAAGTGAAAATATACCCTCTCTTGTACTATGTTTTTCACTATACAGTGAAAATGTAGCTTTTCTTTCTTCCAGCAGTTGTTAGAATAAGTCCTGACAGTTCCAGACAGTATGGAAGGGTCCCAGCAGACGTGAAAAAAAAAATCCCAATTGAAGGTCCACGCTTACTGGGATAACTTTCCTGGACAGATGGTGACAAGGGATTTCTTTAACGTATGCAACCACTCATCAGCTGGGTTTTCTTTGGGCCTAACTCCAGGTCCTCCCTGGGAAGGATACACATATTTTTCCTGTTAATAAAAGCTAGTCTTGGGGACAAGGCTAGCAGTTTCCTGTGCAGCATTATGTAGGAGAAAATGGAAGGGAAACCCCAGGAAAGCAGGGCTATATCCCCACAAAAACAGTAGTAGGGAAAGTAAGATAGTCAAGAAGCTGTGAGATGGGTGCTCTGACAGTGTGCTCATTCATTTGGAATGAATGATAGCAGATTGGATGGTTTTTGCTTAATCTATTCCTTATCTATTTGATGTTACTAGCAGCAATTTTTGTTTTATATTTAGCTTTTTTTACATTCATAATTGTCAAAATAAGTTTTGATGTTGTTGTTTTGTAATAGGCAGGTTTGTTATTATCAAGAGATAAGCAGATTTATTATTTTTATTTTACTTTTGCTGGCTGACACCTGAAGATCTACCATCTGTCCGCCTCCAGGGTCAGTGGCAGGTGTGTTCTTCCCCACTGGCAAGTGGGCTGCAGATGGCTCCCTTTCCTGCACATCAGCCAAGTGCTGACTCAAGTCAATGTCTTCTCCTCATCCTGGACCCCAAAAAATGCAAGGAAAAAGGCTCAGAGAAGTAGCACAATATTTTTAAAAAGTGTATTGGCTCCTGATTTATTATTTTAGTGCTTTTTAAACACTCTGAAACTGTGTTTCTTTTTTCCTTTAATTTAAACTTGTGTTCATAAAAGCGATTTAGAAGAAAATTTTTTTTTTTTTTTTGAGTTGGAGTCTCACTCTGTCGCCCAGACTGGAGTGCAGTGGCCGCTCCCGGCCACCGCTGCCTCAACCTGCTGGGCTCCAGCAATCCTTCCGCCTCAGCCTTCCAAGTAGCCGGAATTACAGGCATGTGCCACCACGCCCGGCTGATTTTTTGATTTATTGTAGAGATGAGGTCTCGCTACCACACCCGGCTGATTTTTTGATTTATTGTAGAGATGAGGTCTCGAACCCGCGGGCTCAGGCAATCCACTCACCTCAGCCTCCCAAAGGTGCAGGATTACAGGCTGAGCCACTGAGCCCGGCTAAGAAAATTTTTTTATCAAGTTGATCTGGATTTTCTGAGTCAAAAGGCTAAGTGATTTCTGGACATCTTTCTTTATAAAACGTACCAAGAAAAGCTGCACTAAAACAACAAATCTAATTTTAAAAACACTTAGTGAGTTAAAAGCAGATTTAAGGCAAGCTAATGAAAACTATTTAAGAGAAGTCAGTCGAAGTGGTTTTAAGCATTTATTTCATTGCTTTTTTAACTCCTTGACTGTTAACACCATAACCGTGAATTTGTAAAAATTAACTTGTTTTTGAACTCTATAAAAAGTATTTTTTTTTCTTTTAATTAACTTTATTGTTTTTTAAAGCCCTGCATCAAGCTCTATTTCTGTGCTTGGGTAGTTCCCGTTTGCAAATAGGGCAATTTCTGCATATAGGTCTGAACAGGCTATGCCACAATTACCCTTTTTATTGTAACTTTACTGTCAAAGAAATAGTTTTCTCCTCCAAATGGAAATTCCAGAGTAACTCAAATGCCTTAGTAAACATATTGTCATTTCCTATTTCCAAAGGCAATGGCCCCTGGTCTAGCAAACACAACCCATGTTGAGATCTGGAATGGATCCACATCCCTTTGTTGTTATGTCGTTATCTTACATAATAATAACACTTGTTAGCATTTGTTTTTCACTAAGTGCCAGGCAGAGTGGGAACTACTTTATATGGATTATCTCATTTAATTTTTATATCAACTTCATGAGGTGTAGGTAGTATTGTTATCTTAATCTCACAGCTAAGGTAACCTAAACTCAAAGACAAGAAGCCTTAAGCTACCTCGGCTACCTAGTTTATAAATGGTAGAACCAGAATTCTAACCAGGCAGACTCTAAAGCTTAGCCTAACATGAAGCATTGTTCTGTACTCATATATGAGATGTACATTTATTGGTATGTCTGCAGTGTTTGTCTAATTAAAATTCATCTTTGAAGTCACTTCAGCTTAGAGTAGTTACTATATATAATAATTGGCCTTGTGCCAGGCATAAGGACCTCTGCTATGTTCTTTACTGACGAATATGCTGACATTGAATTGTAAGAATCCAGTGTCACTATACAATTTTGTAAACAAGACATAGGAGATATTAACATTCTTTTTGTCACTACCTAGTAAGAGGCAGATGGAGGGGAAATCTTTCCAACAAAACTATTCTTCTATTGCTGAGTAAGAAATACTTGAATAAGTTACACAAAGGGATTAAAGTGCAACTAAGTTCTTTTTCAAAATGCATGGTGGTATTTGTCTCTGTGGCTTGTGATTATCTTTAGAACCTATTCTAAAAATGATTTCTAGCCCACAGTAATGTTGGTAAAATATTTTTAGAAATAATCTACCCTTGCCTAAAAGGTGCAACATTTGCAGTATTTTCTTTCTGCACCTTCCCTTTCTTTCCTTTAGCAAATATTAGTTGAGTACTTACTGTGTGCTACAGTCACTGTACTAAGAGCTAGGCATACTTAAATGAATAAAAGACAGGCCTTTACATGAAAGAACCTCAAAATATTTTTTGAGCAACTATTGTCTAGTGCTTGCTCCGAAGCTTATAAAGGAGTTGGCCAGGCACAGTGACTCAAGCATGTAATTCCAGCACTTTGGAAGGCCAAGGTAAGAGGATTGCCTGAGTACAGGAGTTCAGATCCAGCCTGGGCAATTTGGTGAGACCTTGTCTCTACAGTAAATTTTTAAAAAATAATAATTGGCCAAGCATGGTGATACGCACCTATAGTTCCAGCTACTTGGAAGGTTGAGGCAGGAGGATTGCCTGAGTCCAGCAGGTCAAGGCTGCGGAAGCCATGAGCCATGAGCATGCCACTACACTCCAGCCTGGGCGACAGTGAGACTCCAATTCATAAATAAATAAATAAATGGGTAAAAATTCAGAAAATCTTCATTAGAGACAGTATGAAAATATCTCCACATATTTAATACTCATCTCAAATGTCAAATATCTGTTTTAATACCCACATATAACCATAAAACCTTGCCTTGGTATCATACACTTATCTCTCCTCATTCTTTATTTCTTTCAACTATAGTAGAAAAATCTATGCATCATGGTGACACATGAACAATTCCAAGCTATTTTTAAGAAGTTGGAGCTTGTATTTCTTTGGGGGACCAATAATTGGAAAGAATGAAATCATAGTGTGATTTAACTAAATTCAAGGAGCAAATTTTTTTAAAGTGTGGAAATATTTTTTTTTTAAGGATTTCAGTAACTATAGTAATTTAAATTATTAATTGTACATTCTTTTTTTTTTTTTTTTTTTTTGAGTTGGACTCTCACTCTGTTGCCCAGGCTGGAATGCAGTGGCACGCTCATGGCCACCCCAGCGTCAACCTGCTGGGCTCCGGTGATCCTTCCACTTCAGCCTTCCAAGTATAGGCGTGTACTACCATGCCCAGCTAATTTTTGATTTATTGTAGAGACAAGGTCTTGCCCTGGCTGGTCTCGAACTCATGGACTCAAGCAGTCCACTCACCTTGGCCTCCCAAAGTGCCGGGATTACAGGGTGAGCCACTGAGCCCAGCCAACTGTGTACTCATATGAACCTAAGCTTGGTGTTTCTCAAAGTTAGATTGTCAGGATCACCAGAGCGCAGTCTTGAATATCACCTAGACCATTTTTATTAGAATCTTGCTCAGCCTACTTCTCACTTGAATTTTTAGTATATTTTATTGGTGATTCTTAATCCAGCACCTTAGACTGCTGGGCCACTTCAGACCCATTTTCCTGTAGATTTTGTCTGTATTTAACATAAAACATTTGGTTTGGGTAAAAAAGAAATTACGGAGGGATACCTCATGACTTTTGAACTCTAAACCTCCTTGGATTTTTATAAATTGAGGTGTGACGGTGCCATCTGATACAAGACCTGCCTTAACAGAAGGGAGGAGTTTCCTCAATGATTCTAAACTAGGATGAGGCCAGATTACCCTAACACCAAATTCCAGAGTCCTAAAAACTCTGATTTTAGAAAATCTAATTTCCCAAACAACACCAGCAGTGTTTCCTTAAAGAAACATGAGAGAGAGGTTATGTTCTGCTTGCTTCCAAAGATATCTCTTTTTCTAACACATTCATGCAATCCTCATAGGCCCCTTCCAGTGGAACTCAGCAGACAATATTAATTTTCATTATATACACTTGCTATGGAGCCAGGCCCCCTACTGGATGTTTTTTATTACTGAATTATGTTATTAAATTTGGCAGTCTAATGTAGATATTTAATTGACCTGAGTATAAATAAAAACTAACATGTTTGAAGACATTGAGCTAATCAATGAAGGAACTAGGAATCAAACCCTGGTTGGCTAGATTTCAAAACTGTCTTCCAAAGGTGAAAAAAAATGGAATTCAGTTCTTTCCATTCTGAATCACAAAAGATCCCAGGAAGCCACCATGGGTAGAGTAGTATGGAGTAAAAGAACTTTCTTCACCCATCCTGGAGAAAGATCATCTTCTTTTTGAATTTAAGTGTTTACCCATAATAATACAATAGAGAAATAAGATAATAATTTTAGTTTCAGAGGTCTTTCTTCTGGCTTTCACAGAATTAGAATAAACAGAGGTGATATTTATGTCAATAGTGTTATTTAGCCAAATTGGTGTCACTGTCACTGGTAGTTGACTAAGAAAGGGATGAGATAGTTATTAACTAAAACTAGAGAGACTCAAAATTAAGAATGCTTCTACAACTGTAACTTTAGCACATTTGCCCAAATGTTATAATGTATTCACTGTAAAGTCTAGAAGCCTTATAAATATATGACTGGCAGTTGCCTCAGGCAGAAATCTTTTACTGATGCAATGAGATAAAAGTAATTAAGCTACATGTAGACTGATGGGTAATTAAATCCATGTGAGGCATTTTGTAACTAATTGCTATGTTCTAATCACAGATTGCTTTCTATTTGTCAAGGTAAGTGTATATAATTACACAGTCCTTATTTTCTTTAATCTGAAATCATCCCAGTTGCGTGAATATTTTTAAGCATTTTGAATCTTAGAATATTTTGTTCATTTCTTGCATAAAGATAATTTGCATATTTTGTTATCTGAGGGATGGGCATTTTATAGTAAAAAAGAAAATCTTTTAGTGTCACTGGCAACAATTCTATAGTCAATTAGAGATTTCTACAATCTAGGCTCATTGTTCATTATTTTATTTTATTTTTTAATAGTGAAAGGTAGTTTGTTAATAACAGAATGCCAGTAGCATTCAAGGCAGTATATGGACTGTGGTCATGGTCACAGTAGTTAGAAAAGTTCAAGGATCAGTAAGTGGATTAAAAATAGGTTTTGATTGACACAGGATATAAAACAAATAAATAACTTTGAGGACTGGAGAGTATCAGGATGAGAGAGCAGTATAATTCAAAGCATGGCTGGAACTCCTTGGCATGCTGTAGCTGGTATAAGAAAGGTATTTCTAGAGTAAGAGGACTCGTATGGATTTCATCTCTTGGTGGGAGTAGAATTGTGGATAGAGACACCAATACAAAGCCAGGTTTTTAAATATAAGTTGCCTCTGCTGCAGCACAAGACTGATTCATCTTAGTGCCCATAATGGTGCCCAGCACCTGAGGCTCAGTTAATGTTTGTGATATCACTATGAGTAACGTGTAGAGCAAAAGGGAATCAAATATCATTTTCTGCAGATTACTCATTTGCAAATCTTCCTTTTTCGTTTTTCTTAGTTAGAGAGCCTGTTTTCTGACCTCCAGGGTATATTGCAAAGCCACGGCATTTAAAAAAAAAAAAAAAAAAAGATTCTGAATTTAATTCTACTATACATACTTTTTATTAAATCGGGTCTTTCACATCACTTTTTATCTCTAATGACTTTTAGCAGCCTTGTAATTCATAATGAATGTTCTTTTAGGGTTTGTCTTTTCTAAGTAAATATTGTTATGAAAAGCATGGCTTTCTAAGGCTACATTATAATGTATTTGTTAGGGATCCGGATCCTTTCCCCCCTCATTCTTCCTATTTGCTATCCAACAATTAAAATTGCTCTATGTGGTGTATGAATTGGACTCATCTCTCCTTGCTGCACACCAGACCTGCTTCCCTGCATTCTCATTGGAATAGTGTATAGCCAGCCTGGCAGCCCTGGGATTTTCTCTTTTTCAGATACAAATATTATGTGGATTTCTTCACACCGCTGCACCTTGTCCCATATCCTCCACCTTGTGTTAGTGTAGATATGTGACAATACATAGAGATGTATTTTAGCTTCGTTGCATCTAAGTTTAATATCTCAAAAACATAAAATAATTATTCTTTTTCAATGCCTGCTGACATTATTTTCACATTCCTCTGGTCTACTGCTTATGGTTATACTTACCTATCTTGTAAATTTATTTAACTTAGGAATTTTCTGTACATTGATTTTTTTTGAATTCTGTGTCATAGCTGTATCAGCAATTTGTTCGTATGTGCCTTGGGAAACTTCACATGGGGCTTGGCAGTACCTACACTTAATAAATACCATTTGGTGATGATAATGGCAGTCAGTACCCATGACATGTCTTAGAAGGTGATCTTCTAGTTTCTTATTGTAAATACAGGATATACAAAAATTTCTTTTGTAGTGTATAAGGCTTTTTGTTTGAAGAAGAATATATTCATTTGATGGATTTTTAAAATAAGGTGATAATTTTTAGAAACATCCTAGCAGTAACTATTTTAAATTGGGAAGCATTGACTCAGTGCTGAGGTAAACAGGTTCGTGATTTGCTTTCGCCAAAGACTGTGTTGGGTCTGCTTTACTTAAACTTCACCTGAAATTTCTGGAGTAGAAGTTAATAAGCAAAGATTTCATATACTCCAAATCCTTTGCCTAATAACTCATACTCTGCCTCAAGCTTCTTCCTTATTCACGTTTACTGTGTAAAAAGCCTAGAGTTACAAAAATGTTACAAAAATAATATAAAGAGTTCACCTTTACCCTTTATCCAACATCCTCAAATGTTAATTTCTTAAAATGACTATTGTATAGTTATCAATACCAGAAACTTAATGTGGGTAAAATGCTATTTTTTTTTAAGTTCCATCAGTTTAATGACATTTTTTAAATGTCAAAAGTGGAAAACTGAGGAGGCAAGGGAAGAGGTCCCTGCGTCAGGGGCATGAGGATCCCTGTTCATGACACCATGCCTGGCTGCAGGGTCCCCGGTATTGCTGTTGCTAGGAGGTAGGTGGGAAGCAGCGATTGTCCTGTGGGAATCAACGTTCACCTGGGTCGGGACCCTGACTTCTGCTCGTGTGTGCTCAGCTTCTGCACGCCTCGACTCTTGTCCAGCAGGCCAGAGATGAAGGCCTAAGTAGGCTGTAACAGTCAGCCAGCAGTTCCTTGACCCTGGCTGCCCAGGAGTCGTCACTCTGCCTGTCCAGGAGCTTGCACACATCAACCTCCGGCTCTGGGATCTCCTCTTCCTGGCAGTCGTAGAGGCCCATGAGCTGCTCCCGGATCCACTTCTCCGAGTGGAGGCCCTTCTGTACAAGTTCCTTGCAGTCGTGCTTGATGTTGACCGTCCCTTGGCACCTCACCACGCCTTCATCGTCCACACGCCTCTGGGCCGTCTCCTGCCACCCTAGGCGGGCTCTGAAAGTAGACGCGGGGCCCAGAGCCGCCACTGCCTGACCCACACGGCACCTCCCGCGGGAGCTCGGTCCGCCTTGGCAGCCGCCCGGGGCCACATGCACGCGTCCGGCCACTCCCTGTGCTGCAGCCTCCTGGACGCCCACAGGCGGCCTCGGGTTAGCTGGCAGGCTCGGCTCCACCGCGAGGGTGGTGGCGGGGCGCCCAAGGGCAGCAGCAGCTTACAGAGCCACAGGGCCTGGCCTCGGTAAAATGCGGCTATGTATTCTATAGACCCTGTCCAAATTGCTTCCATTGTCCCACTGACATTCTTATTCTGGTCTCAGATCCAGTCCAGGATCCCACATTACGTTTAGTTATCATGTCTCCTTAGTCTCTTCACTTCCAGTCTGAGTCAGGTCTTCTTTGTCTCGCCTCTCTCAGTTTGGGTTTGTCTGGTGTTTCCACATTCAAGTGATGCATTTTTGGCAACAGTACCACTTAAGTGATTGAGGTACATGGTGCTAAGATGTCTTATTACTGGTGGGCTTAATTTTCATCACTTGTTTAAGGTAGTGCCAGGTTTCTCCACTGTGGAATTTATGGTTTTTTGTTTTTTTGATTAGTATCTTATGGGGAAATGCTTAAACATCATGCAAATATCTTCTTTCTTCTCACTTTTGCCTGCTACTCTGACATCCATTCTTGTCTCTGACAATCATTACTGTGGTGTTTGCCAGATGGTGATTTTTCCATCTCTCCATTTACATTTAGTAATTGGAAATATATTATATGGAAGAACTATGCTTTTCCTACCATTTATTTTTTCAGATATTTATTTCTGTATGCATGAACTTGTGGATGTTTATTTTGTTCTGTACTTTATATTCCATTACCATCATTTATTTTATTTCTCTAATTGCCTCATTGGGAACTTCTTCAAGTTGGCTCCTGTGTTACTTTGATATGCCCTCATAATTTTTAAGCACTTTCTTGCTGGCACCAGAAAATGCTCCAGGTTTATCGTGTGTTTTCCCTAACCCCAGCCCTGGAATCACCTATTTTTTTAAGCAACTTTGTCCTTTTTTTTACTGGAGAATGATGCTTTGGAACTAAGGTATGGTCAGTAGTGTTCATTGCTTCTGTAGTATCATTTTCTGACTTGATTTGAAGTATGAAATCTGTGTTATTTTGGAACTGAAAGATAGCCAGCTCACTTATATGTAGATCAGTAGTCTTCAAGTCTTTAGTGAAAGCCTTCATTTTTTATTAAAGTAAAAATAATGCATTTTTTTCTCATTTTAAAAGGAAAATTGATTGAGCTAATTGAGTCATCCATGTTTTCTGTATTTCTCATAAAAATTTTCTTGCCATTTTGGTGGCTACTCTTTATTTGTCTGTATAAAAGATGACAAATTAATGCATAAGTAGGAAACAAATACTAACAAGCTCAAACAATTTGTTTTTATAGCTCATTCTGGTTTTTTTTTTTTTTTTTTTTCCCCCAGGTGACTACATATATTCTAGGCATTTTCTGATTGTGGAATTTTTGCTATAATGGGAATACATATTTATATTGTGTGTTCTCTTTGGAAGATTGTGAATAGTTGAATAGTTTTCTGTATTCTCTGCCATGTAAACAAATGAGAACTGCAGCTGTAGGCTTCTACTTCAGTTCATGTTCTTGTCTTGATACCTCCTGCACCTTCTTCTTCTCCACCCTTTCATGCTTTGCTTTCTTCCCATGTTATTAATTTATTCACTCAGCAAACATTCACTGGATGCCTAGTGTACCCTCAGTCACTGTTCTGTTGCCGGAGATAGATTGGTAAACAAAACACGAAACTCTGTCTTACAGCTTTCCTTCTAGTTGGGCGTGGGGTGGGGGGGTAATACACAATGAACATAATTAGAAATAAATTAAATAGTATGTTAGAAAGAGAAACTTCATTCCATTTTTCTCCTGCCTACTTCCTCCTGCTACATTCACTGAGTATTTTCTCTCTATAGGACTCTGTTGGAGACCTTTATAATAAATAATGACTGAAAGAGACCCTTTTCAGGACTTCAGTTTAATCCCCAACCAGCTGAAGCCACAGGAAATAACAAAAAGAACTGGGGAATTACAGAGTAAAAATTCATTTCACAAGGGTTTTATTGACTATTTAAGTGAACTCAAGTTTAAGTATCAAAATGATTTTTGCTAGAAGAGATTTGGTGGCAGACTTTACCTTTTTTTACCTTTATTTACCTTTAAGAGAGGTAAATAAAACATTTTAAACACTTAACTAGCACACTTACAAAAGACAACAAAATGATCTTGCTGAAATTGGCTAAGTTGGGCTGGTGCAGGTACTACAATTACTCTATTTTTCTTTTTAAGTCATAGAAAGTAAATGTCACGGTAATATATTGGATGCAGAAAAGGAGAGAAAAGTGGAGGGTTTCCTTGTAATGGTTTTACAGAGGGGGACTGAGGAATGGTGTATGTTCGTTTTTAATTAAGTTAACATGATGCTTTAGGAATGATATTTTGTTTTTTCCTAAACTAGAAAAGTTGTATAAATCACACTTGGAAATGAGGAGCTTTTAAAAAGACTTTTATTCCACTTATGTATTAGTTAATAACAGACACATCACATATCTTACCTATTTTTTGTTTCTTTCCTCATTTATAAGTTATGAGATAAATAATGGTTTCCAATTACAGACAATTTGTAGATTTTGAATGTATCAAAGTTAGAAAAGCTATTTTGTGATAAAAACCACTATAGATTTATTTTAATGTTGAGAATTATGGAATCAGAACTTTGAAGTACAGTTTTAAATAGAACAATAATCTCTTGCAATTTTTTAAATGTAAAACATACATGTCCAAGATGACAAAGACAATACACAAAATGACTGTTGTAGAGTTATAGGTTTGTGACTGATATTTTAAAATGTATTAACTATATGTGAGATAATTTTGTGAATTTTAATAAAATATATAAACAATAAAATACAAGCAAATATATGAAAGTGAAGTAAAAAATGGGTAGGTGTAGCATTTTGTATCTATCAGTCATATAATTTAAATTTGAAGAATTTTCAGTTTCTGTTGAGTAATTATTTAGGAGAAAGTACAATTTATTAACATTTTTATCATGTGAATTAAAATTCATGTTAATTCTTTCAATTCCTCACTGTAGGCAGTGCTATAGCTTACAACAGTGCTGTTCAGTAGAAATAAATGAGCCATGTGTGTAATTTAAAATTTGCCAGTAGCTACATTGAAAAGGTAAAAAGATACCAGGTTAAATTTATTTTAATCAGATATTTGAATTAGCCAAATAGATCTAAAATAGTAATCATTTAAACTTGTAATCAATATTTTGAAATCTTACTGCAATAGTTTACATTCTTTTTTTCATGCTCCATCTTCAAAATCTGGTGCACTCTCAGCACGTCTTAAGTTTAGACCAACTGCATTTCAGGTACTCAGTAGACATGTGTGACAGGTGGTTGTATTGGATAGTGTAGGTATATTCTTAATGCATCTCATATTATTTACACATTGTTTTCATTTTTCTCAGTGATTTCTTATTTCTAATGCTACTAAAGCTTTCTTTTGAGGGTTTTAGTTGGCACTTCTCGTGTTGCCGTAATTATACTCAACGTTTTATATGTGTTCTCTTTGAGTCACTGAATTGGCATAAAAATAATTATGTTGCAGTTCATTTCTGGAAATTAAGAGATTAATTGTATTTCCTGCTGTGCTACTGCTTATTGTATCAGTTTGAACAAGTATCTTAACCTTTCTGTCACAGTCTGTGTTTGTAAAATGCAGTGGATGAAGACTTGGCATTTTTCAACTGGATCATTCTTATTTTTTTTTGAGTTGGAGTCTTACTCTGTCGCCCAGACTGGAGTGTAGTGGCCGCTCCTGGCCACCGCAGCCTCGACCTGCTGGGCTCTGGTGATCCTTCCGCCTCAGCCTTCTGAGTAGCTGGAATTACAGGCACGTGCTACCACGCCCGGCTGATTTTTGATTTATTGTAGAGATGAGGTCTCGCTGCCCAGGCGGGTCTCGAACCCGCGGGCTCAGGCAATGCACTCACCTCAGCCTCCCAAAGGCGCAGGATTACAGGCTGAGCCACCGAGCCCGGCTCATGAATCTTTCTTAGTTCAACTCAACTATTTAATTTGTCTTAGGTTTTTTTCTTTTAACAATGGGCATTTTGCTCTTTCCAAATTTTAGTTATAGGAATAATGCCACTACAAACATTGTATATGCTGTACATTCGTGTACACACTGTTGTACACATCATTGTTTTTGGGTTTTTCTCTAGAGACAAGGTCTCTTTATGTTGTCCAGGTTGGTCTCCAACCATATCACTCAATTCTGTTGGGTATATATCTAGGAGTGGAATTGCTGGGGACACATTATTTATACAAAAAATGTTCAACTTTAGCAAATACTGCCAAATCATTTTCCAAAGGGGTTCTATTTCTACATTCCCATCAGAAGTGCACACGGTTCCTATTACTCCATTTTGTTATCAATACTTGCTATTGCTGGCCCTTTTTTTTTTTTTTTTTTTTTTTTTT
>NW_007001430.1:37279-59974 GCF_000164805.1 Carlito syrichta
GCTACCACGCCCGGCTGATTTTTGATTTATTGTAGAGATGAGGTCTCGCTGCCCAGGCGGGTCTCGAACCCGCGGGCTCAGGCAATGCACTCACCTCAGCCTCCCAAAGGCGCAGGATTACAGGCTGAGCCACCGAGCCCGGCTTCATTCTTATTTTTTAAAATTGTCTATATATATGCTATTCAGATAAATTGGTTTATTAACCTAATATGCATTATGTCAGGTATAGTTTCACAAATGCCTATCTAATGGGATATATTTTTTAGTGAACCATGGTGATAGACCATGAAAAGAGAAGTAGCCTTAATATACTATCAAGCACAGCATTATTCAAATATTCCATCATATATGGGTAAAAACAGAGTTGGCTATTTTAGACAAGGAAAAGGTGAGGTCAACAGAGTTGTTGGTTTGTTTTCCTCAGTGTCACCAACCAACTATATTTTATCTTTTTATTTAAAGTTGAATTATTGGTGGTGAGAAATTATCATTTTTTCCCCCTCTGTGGGATAGTTATTTTAAATGGCATTCTATTCTTCCCCTTAGGCTAAAGAAGAGTTAACATACTATTTTTAAATGCTTAATATCAGCTCTGTAGCCACACACAGCAGAATGTATTAAAGATTAATGCACTTAATTAACTTATAAGACCACTTATTTAAAAGTACACTGACTTCATTTGTTGATTTAGCTCCTTTCTGTTTTATGAGATAGAAAAAAGATGAGCTTTACCAAAATTGGTTTAATCACAAAGATTATTATCATTAAAATTGTTAGTTAAAAAATATTTTCAATATAAAAAACTATAGAAACTAACAGTTTAAAAAAAACTATCATTATCACGTCTTAATATTTTATCGTATTCACTTCAAACTTTTTTTTAAAGAAAGAACTAAACATAATAGTAGCCTCCTGTTTGTATCCCTCCATGATTCCTTTCCAATCCTGTCTTTTTTGTTTGTTATTGTTCTCATCCTTCCTTTTTTCCTACTATCCTCTTTCCCTACTGTCTTTCGGGTTGAGTATTATAATTCCATTTTATTGCCATGTTAGCTAGAGTTCATCAGTTGGTTGGTTGATTGCTTTGTTGGTTGTTCCAGGGCTTAAATATATTCTTTAACTTATCACAGTCTATCCCCAAATAATATTTTACTGTTTCAGTTATAGTGAGGAACTTTATGATTTTATATTTCCATTTCCTCCTTCCTCCTGTCCTTTGTGCTATTATCTTTTTTTGCATAAAGTATAAACCCTATATATATAATTATTCTTGCTGTAAATACTTATAAAAAGATTAAGCAGTTATTTTTTGTATATACCCACACATTTGTCATTTCTGGTTCAATTATTCTCTGTGTATGATCATCTGGTGCCCTACCTTTCCATCTGGTATTATTTCTTTTCTGATTAAAAATCTTTATTATTTTTTTCAGTAGAGGTCTGTTGGTATTGTATTCTCACCACTTTGATTGTCTGAGAGGTCTTCATTTTGCCTTCATATTTGATAGTTATTTTCCTATTTTCATTGTATACAAAATTCTAAGTGAACAGTTTTTCAGTCTCTTGAGGATATGGCTCTATTACACTTTGGCTTGCATAGTTTCTGACAGGAAGTCTTCTGTCATTCTTAATCTTTATGCCTATAGATAATACCTATGCCAAATCCCCCCCAAGCCTTCTAAGATTTTTTCCTTATTACTTTTTTTTTCTATTTGTTTATGTGTCTCTTGGTATGACTTTGTTTATTCTCCTGAAGGTTGACTGAATTTCTTGAATCTTGAAACCACAGATTTATAGTTGTTACCAAATTTGGATAAAATTTAACCATTATTACAGGGACTCTAATTACTCTTGTGATAGTCTACTTGATGTGGTTCTATTGTGTTTGTTTTTATTTTTAATTTTCCATTTCAATTTTTCCTTCTTTCATTTTAGATACTTTCTGTTACTAGGTCTTAAAGTTCATCTCCAGAAGTTTCAATACAGTGTTTTCTAGTATCTTCATATCTTCTATTTTTTTTCTCATCAACTAATTATAATATCTGTTTCAATGTCCTTGTCTGTTAGTTCCTTTATCTCTGTCATTTCTGACTCTGTTCCAAATGACTCATTTTTTTTCCTGGTCATAGCTATAGTCAATATTTTCTTTCTTGTCTGCATGCCTGGTAATTTTTCTTCAGATGCCAGACACTTTGAATTTTACTTTAGCATTGGATTTTGTTGTGCTTTTTTATTTTCATTTTAAAGATATAGGATACAATTCAGGGTAAGGTATACAAATGTTCATAAAGCATGCACCCTTGTTGATGAGATGTCCCCTCCCCACCCCCTACCCCCCGCCAGGCAAATTCCCACTACTGCCAATCCTGCCCCAGCACTCCCCTGGCAGTTTCCCACTACTGGCAAATCTTTTCTTATAGTATTATGATAATTGTTCATATCAGCTTATAAGTAAGAACACGTGATACACAGTTCTTTGTTTCTGTGATAGGTCATTCAGTATTATAGATTCCAAATCCATCCAGGTTGCTGTGAAGTTCATAATTTTGTCCTTCTTTATGGTTGCATAATATTCCATTGTGTATATGTCCCACTTTAACCAGCCCTCTTTCAGTGGGTAGCACTGTTGGTTCCATGTTTTTGCTATTGTGAATAATGCTGCAATAAACGTGTGTGCAGGTATCTTTTTCATAGAGTGATTTGAGTTCCTCTGTATATATTCCCAGTTAGGGGATTGGGGGTCATATGGAAGGTTGATTTTTAGATCTTTTAGGAATTGCCAAACTGTTTTCCACAAAGGTTGTATTAGTTTACACTCCTACCAGTGTGTAGAAGTGTTTCCTTTTTGCCACATTCTCTCTAGCATCTAGCATTTTTAAGTTATTGATGATGACCATCCTGACTGGATTAGGTAGTATCTCAATGTAGTTTTAATTTTCATTTCTTTGATGGCTAGTGAGACTGAGCATTTTTTCATGTATCTGTTGGCTGCTCATATGTCTTCTTTTGAGAAGTATCTGTTCATATCTTTTGCCCTCTTTGTAATAGGATTATTTGTTTTTTTTCTTTTCAGCACATTTGAGTTCCTTGTAGCTCTTATTCCTTATCAGATATACAGTTGAAAAATATTTTTTCCCGGTCTGTGGGCTGTGTCTCTGCTCTCTTGATGGTTTCTTTGGCTATGCAGAAGCTTGTTAGTTTGATGAGGTCCCCCTTGTCTATCTTATCTCATATGACATGGGCACTTGGAGTTTTGATCAGGAATTGGTTGCCAGTTCCAATTTCCATAATGGTGTCTCCTGCATTTTCTAATAATCTTATAGTTTGAGGTTTTACGTTTAGGTCTTTGATCCATTTAGAATTGATTTTTGTGTATGGTGATAGGTAGGGGTCTTGTTTGAATCTTCTCCATGTGGTCAGCCAGTTTTCCCAGCACCTTTCACTGAATAGGTTCTCCTCTCCATGCCTGCTTTCACCCCTCCTTTTCATCATAGTTTTGGAAGTCCTAACTGGAGCAATCAGACAAGAGAAGGAGATCAGTGGTATCCAAATAGAAAAATAGTAAGTCAAGTTATCCTTCTTTACAGACGACATGATTCTATGCCTCAAAAACCCAAGATAACCTGTCAAAAATCTCCTTGCACTGATAAAGGAGTTTGGCAAAGTCTCAGGGTATAAAATAAATGTGCAAAAGACAGTCGCATTTCTATATACCAACAATAAACAGAAGCACCCCCAAAAGCACAATCCCATTCAAAATAGCCACACAAAAAATGAAATACTTTGGCATTTTCCTAACCAGAGATGTGAAAGACCTTTACAACAAAAACTACAAAACACTGCTCAAAGAAATCAAAGATAGCACAAACAAATAGAAAAATATTCCATGCTCATGGATTGAAAGAATCAACAATGTTAAGATGTCCATCCTACCCAAGGCAATCTACAGATTTTATTTATTTATTTGTTTTTGATTTGGAGTCTCACTCTGTTGGCCCAGGCTGGAGTGCAGTGGCATGCTCACGGCCACCGCAGCCTCGACTTGCTGGGCTTAGGCGATTCTTCCACCTAGCCTTCCAGGTAACTGGAACTACAGACACATGCCACCACACCCAGTTAATTTTTTCAATTTATTGTAGAGACCAGTTCTCAACAAGTTGCCCAGGCTGGTCTCGAACCCCCAGGCTCAGACAATCCTCTCACTTCTGCCTCCCAAAGTGCTGGGATTACAGGCTAAGACACCGCACCTGGCCCAAACTACAGATTTAACATAATATTTAATTACCAGCAGCATTCTTCTCAGACCTTGAAATGACAATACTGGAATTCATATGGAAACATTAATGACCACAAATAGCCAAAACAATCCTCAGCCCAAAAAAAAAAACAAAAACAGAAACAGGAAATATCACAATCCCAGACTTTAAAATTTATTATAAAGCTACAATAATCAAAGCAGCCTGGTATTGGCACAAGAACAGGCATATAGACCAGTGGAACAGGATAGAGATTCCAGAAGCAAACCTCAATTTCTCAACAAACTCATCTTCGACAAAGTCTCCACCCCCAACCACTGTTGTGTTTTTTAAATTTTGTTAAGTTATTTGAAATTAATTTGATCCTTTTGAGGCTTGTTTTTTAGATCTGTTAGTGTAGGTTCAGAGTAACTTTTAATTTGACACAAATTTTTTATCTACTACCAAGGCAATACCCTTCTAAGGACTCTATTCAATGGCCTATGCATTCCAAGGTTTTTTCTTTTTGCTTGTAGGAACATTAACTACTCTTGGTCCAGGATAACTTCTAGGAATTGTTTGGCCTACTGCTTTTCTGATTCTTTCTCTAGCCTTGGAATTTTGTTTCCTTGAATGCATGCCTACATCAGTATACACACCAAGACTTGCACGAAGTCCTCCTCTGATCTTTGAAGTAACATTGCTATGCGGACTTTTACTCTATAATATTTAACCCTGTGAATTGTAATCTTCTGAACTCCAATCTCTCTGTCTATTCAACTCAGCAAAATCATCAGGCTCTGTTTGGTTTTCTCCTTTCTGCACTGTAGACTGCAAATCATAGGCCTTAACTCGTTTCTCTTAAGAATCAGAGTCCTCCACTGCCTCGTCATTCCTTGTCTGATGATTGTTGTGTTATCTTTTATCAATTTTTTGAGCTGTTTACAGCAAAAGATAATTTTTACATGATGAAAAACTAAAGTGCAATTCTAGGACAAGTAGAATCATTTAAAGGTTTTAAAGTTTCTGATAGATACCCTAGATACAAAAAATGTAATAATAATCTGCAGTTTCAATTTAAAATTTCTAAAAACAAAGCACTACAAACACTTGCAGTAGTATTAATGAAAGGTAATTTTAATATCTGCTATACTAGATTAACTAGTGATTTTTGCCTTGAGGTAAAGAAAAATAATCAGATTACTAAAATCTGATGGATACCCCAGATATAAAAAATTTTAATAATCAGTAGAACCTCTTTCATTTAATATTTTTTAAAACAAAGCACTACAAACGTTTGCAAGCAGTATTAATAAAAGGTGGTTTTAGTATCTATTACAGTAGAAAAACATACAAGGGGGACCCAAAAGAAACTGGAATTATCTTTTGGAGGGTGGGCCCCTTGTGGATCCTTACTAGTAAGTGTTTTAGGAACTCATCGGCATCAATACCAGCTAGCATTGTTGTGAGAGGCTGCGTTCAGCTGCAGTGACTTATTTTTTGGAGATTCTTTCAACGCGTTTGCCCATTTCATGAGCACACTTGCCCACACCGTGCTGAGTGTTCAGAGTTTTTGACCAAAAATGGCATAAGTCCCGTGCCACACCCTGCCTACTCGCCTATTGTTGCCCTTAGTGACTTTTTATTGTTTCTCCATATGCAAAAAAGTCCTCAAAGGGAATCATTTTGCCAATGTGGAAGAGATGAAACAAAAAACGGTAGAAGCACTAAAAGGCATCAAAATTGACAAGTTCAAAAACTTTTTAGCAGTAGAAAAAGTATTTTGATAAACGTATTGCATCAAACAGAAAGTACTGTGAAGGTGATTGAAATTTAAAAATGTAAGAATAAATACACAATTTTTTAATCAAAAAATTCCAGGTATTTTGGGAGTTCCCTCCTATATATACCAATAACCACTTCTACAGCTTGACCAAAACTATGTCAATCCAAATTATATCTACCAACATATCTGCCTCTGTAGAGGAATATGTAATGTGCAGTACAAATTGTTGACTCTGACCATATTGATGGTAACACAAAAGTCTCAATAAAAGGAAATATTGTGAGCGCTTCAACTTTCATACATGAAGGATTAACTGTTATCTTTCAAGTTTTGGTCATGTTATAGAAGTGGTTATTGGCATATATGTTAATCTAGTATAGCAGATATTAAAATTACCTTTCATTAATGCTACCTGCAAGTGCTTGTAGTGCTTTATCTTTAGAAATTTTAAATTGAAACTGCAGACTATTATTACATTTTTTTGTATTTAGGGTATCTATCAGAGTTTTCTAATCTGATTATTTTTGTTTTCCTTAAAGCGGAATCACTAGCAGGTTCAGAAACTTTTAAATAGTCCTTGGTACACTTTACTCTTTCATTAGATAGAAATACTGTATGTGTGTGCGCATGCAAACACACACACACACATACACACACACACACACACACACACACACACACACACACACACACCGTTTTTGCTTTTTATTCACCAGAGAGCATTACTGTCTTCTGATCTTTGCTACATCCAACCTATAAAAGGCAAATATGACTCTTTTAACAACTACCACACGTATTGGTCAGTTACCAGTTGTGGTACAGGTTGAGTAACCGTAATCCAAAAATCCAAAATCTAAAATGTTCTGACATCTGAAACTTTTGGGGCACCAACATGATACTCAAAGGAAATGCTCCTTAGAGCATTATGAATTTTAAGTTTTCAGATTAGGGATGTTCAACCTGTTAGTATAATGCAAACATTTCAAAATTTGAAAAAATCCAAAATACTCTGGTCCCAAACGTATTGGATAATGGATACTCACCTGTAATTCAAAGAGTAAAGTGTTCTGAATTATTATATTTATCATTGTTGTTATACTTATTTGTGGGACGAAGCTTCTTTTTTTTTTGTTTTTTTGAGTTGGAGTCTTACTCTGTCGCCCAGACTGGAGTGCAGTGGCCGCTCCCGGCCACCGCAGCCTGGACCTGCTGGGCTCTGGCGATCCTTCCACCTCAGCCTTCTGAGTAGCCAGAATTACAGGCGCATGTTACCATGCCCAGCTAATTTTTTTTTATTTATTGTAGAGATGAGGTCTCGCCTGCCCAGGTGGGTCTCAAACCCACGAGCTCAGGCAATCCACTCACCTCAGCCTCCCAAAGGCGCGGGATTACAGGCTGAGCCATGGAGCCTGGCTGGATAGTAGCTTCTTGAGGGTAATCCTGTTTTTTTCTTGTCCTGCCTCACTAGAGAAGATTCTATATTATATATTCTTATCTGTCCTACCTTCTGAAGCCATTGGCCTTGGCTCAAACTCTGTAAGACTATGAGTTTGTGGCATGTGTTAGTTTGTTTGTTGAATGTCAAGTTAAATGATGCTAAGTGAGAAGTTAGGGCCTAGTAGTAATACTTAGGCTCTGTTGGGTAGAAAGAAGAAAAGGAAGAGTTAAAAGAAAGCACCACTTCCTTTCCCTCTGGGGTATGTGTACTAAAAGCGTAAATTATTGGGTTTATTGTTATTGGGTTTCTTTTACTTGTTTCTTTTTACATTTGTGAGTCTTGTTTTATGCATTTTGGTCAGTAATAATAAAATGTGAAATAATTTTTTGTTTAGAAAGACTGGACAGTCACATTTTCTGTGATTTTTCTTCCTGTTTCTTCATATATATCAAAGCTAGTGATTCAAGAAATATAAAACTGCATTTAGTTTTCATAAGCGTAAATATGAGAGTATCTTGAGACATGGAGTTATTGAGAGCTTTCTCTGACAACTGTGATATACAGGTTGCATATTCATTGTATATATGTTATATTTAACATATCAGCTTGTCATTTTTGCCTTCTAACCTTGTCCTGTGAGCTTGAGCCTCTTGCAACAACTTGTCTGTACTGGCTTCCATTTTACAATTCTTTTTCAACACAAACTCCTCACTCACTTCATTCCAGTCACACTGACCTCTTTGTGGTTCCCTGGGAACTGCGGGCATGCTCATGTGGTGTCTTTGCATGAATACTGCCTCTGCCTCAAGTGTTCTTTTTAGAATAGCTAATCTATTGGCTTACTTCCTTGGTTCATTCAGATTTTGTATCATTGTGAGTCTTCCTCAGTTATTATCTATCAAAAATGATAGTGTCTTTTCCCAATACTCCATCACTTGTACCTTTTATTTTGCTTTTAAAAGTGTTATTAGCACTTATTTTTACTTGACAATGTGTTATTTATTTCTTCATTTATTGTTCCTTTCACTTGGATGAGTTTCATGAGGGCAGAGAACTTCTCTCTCAGATATAGAACAGTGTCACATAATAGGTACTCAACAATTACTTGCTAGAAGAAGTAAATGAGTAATGAATGAATGATATTTTGTTTGTATTAGCCCACCCAAACTATATACCTGAAATATCTTCAAACTGAACATAGATTATAATAGAAAATATAAAACTATGTTTGCTGTTTAAATATAGATGACTCACAATGAGGTCATATCCTAATAGACCTTATTGTAAGTTAAGAATATCATAAGTTGAAAATACATTTAATACACTTAGTTTACCAAAAATCATAGCTTAGGCTAGCTTACTGTGCTCAGAACACTTACATTAGCCTACAGTTGAGCCAAGTCATATACGAAGCCTATTTTATAATAAAGTATTGAATGTCTCATGCAATTTATTGAATACTGTATTGAAAATGAAAAAAAACATAATGGCTGTATGTTTCAAGTACAGTTTCTACTGAGTGTGTATCACTTTCGCATCATTGTAATGTTGAAAAATCTTGTCAAACCAGCGTAAGTCAGAAACTATCTGTACTTCCAGTTTTATGTTTAAAGTCAAACTTGCCTAATTATAACTACATCATTTTCATTCTGTTTGACTGTACCCTGGATGAAAGTAATTTTTAAAAAATTTTTTAAATTTTTATTTTAAAAATGTAGGGTACAATTCAGGGTTAGGTATACAAATGTTCATTATGCAGGTATCCTTGTTGATGAGGTGTGCCCTGCCCTCCCCTGGCAGTTTCCCGCTACTGACAATCCTTTTCTTATAGTATTGTGATAATTTTTCAAGGTCTGCTTATGAGTGAGAACATATGGTACTTTGTTCTTTGTTTCTGTGATAGATCACTGACTATGATAGACTCTAAATTTATCCAAGTTGCTGCAAAGTCCATATGTTTGTCCTTCCTTATGACTGTATAATATTCCATTGTGTATATATACCACATTTTTTTTTATCCAGTCTAACTTCAGTGGGCAGCACAAGTGGTTTTATGTTTTTGCTATTGTGAATAGAGCAGCAGCAAACATGCATATGCAGGTATCTTTTTTTGTAGAATGATTTGAGTTCCTCTGGGTATATTTCCAATGGGGGGATTGCTGGGTCATATGGAAGGTCAGTTTCTAGTTCTTTCAGAAATTGCCACACTGTCTTCTAAAGAGGTTGCACAAGTTTGCATTCCCATCAGCATTGTAGAAGTTTTTGTCCATATCCGTGCCAGCATCAGTTGTTGTTTGTTTTATTCATGATGGCCATTCTTACTGGAGTTAGGTGGTATCTCAGTGTGGTTTTGATTTGCATTTCTCTGATAATGAGTGAGGCTGAGTACTGTTTCATTTGTCTCTGGCTGCCTGTGTATCTTCTTTTGAGAAGTGTCTCTTCATGTCCACTTTTTAATGGGACTGTTTGTTTTTTTCCTTTCAGTGCGTTTGAGTTCCTTGTAGATCCTAGATGTTAGGTGGGGTGCCTCTCTCAACCTCTCTCTGGTGGTACTCTGCCTCTGAGCTCCCTTCACAGCCCCTGCTACCAGTACCTGGCCAGGCGCTGAAGTAGGGAGGCAAAACCTTGAGCCAGCAGTATCTCCTGCTGCCGTAGTGAAGCAGAGCCTGGGGCAGTAGTCTCTCCCCACCACTTCTTCACAGGAAATCTTTTGTCCATTTAAAAAAAAGAAAATGACACTCGTCTTCTGTGACCTGGAAAGAGTCAGAGACCAAGCAGAGAGACTGCAACCCAGCTGTTGCACCAGGAGTGCCCTGGCCACTTGCTCATGAGCCCCAATTTAGTCGGTCTCTCCCAGCATTTTCTTCCCAGGAAGGGTTTTGTTGATTTTTTAAAAAATGATACTCGGCTTCTGCATCCCAGGAATCACTAAGGTCGAAGCCCAGCTGCTGCCGCACCAGCCACTGCCCCAGGAGAGCCCTGATCACTAGCTCCCTAGCCCTCACTCAGTTAGCCACTCAAATGCCCACTCATTCACCAGCACGTATACAAAATTCCCCATACACTCACTCACACTAGGACTCGCATAATCTGACTCAGCTGCCATCTTCCCCAAACTCTCTCAAAAGTCACTTTTGAGAAAGACTTTTAGTCCAGAAAGCATATAAAAGCATATAAAAATAGTCTGTCTTTGAAAAATTTGGGCTGTATTTGTTCTTCATTCTATATTTGAGTTCAGTGGTTCAAATAATGAGAAACCCTTTGCTTTTTAATTTTGTTTCACCCTCTAAATTATTCTATAACTCTGTGAATTAGTCTTGAAATCTACATAAATGTCTATCACTATGATCAACTGATATTAATCTTTTCTGAGAATGAAGTAATGTGTTGCAGACGTCTAATGATTTTCTTCTTCTCCCTACATCTTTTTTTGTATCTTTAATGTTTGGACTGATGGGAGTGGAGCCTGCTGTGATTTTTTTCAAGACAAAGTAACATCTTCACATCCTTCTGAAACAGCAGTGTTCACAGCTGAAACAGTAGAGTGTTCATAGACACTGCTGTCTGTATTCTGGTGGGGTACTGAAAAATCCCATATATGGAACATAACACACTGTGGTATTGAGGATAACTTAATCTGCTTCATTGAGGCTTATTGTAGATTATGGAGATGGAGGTGTCAGATGCCTGTTTTCCAGAAAGCGTATCATTCTTTTAGATTGTTTAGTTTGTTTTTAACTTTCCATTATTTCCAAATTCTTACAAAAGTATGGAAATAAACAATATTCTGATTATGACCTTTTGAAAGAAATAAACTGTTTTTGTTTAGCAGTGACATTATCAATTTATGCAAACCATTTTTTTCCCCCTGTGGTCATTATAATCACAGATGTCAGTATGATCTACAAATACTCTCTGTTAACTCTTGGCGTAAGTCAATAAAAATAGTTTTAAAGTTTATTTTATGAGTAATTGATCTACGTGACATTATTTTGTAAGCAAAAAGAAAAGTCATACCTCTAAGTAAAAAGATGGTTTGTATTCAGTGACTGTGCTGTCCAGCTGCCAGTGTAGGATAATGGATATCCTTAAGCAAGACTGTTAATCTTTTGCAGTCAAGGGGCTATGAATAAACTTTGCAACATTCCAGTTGCATTTCCACTGAGGACTAAACTCACCTTTTTCTTTACCTTGCCAAATTTCTTACTGAGGATTCTGGAAAGAAAGACTTTTTATTAACTGTTTAATATGGTTTACTTTCCAACCTGGCTCTGGCATAACATCACATAACAGATAAAGAAGGGAAATCAAAGTATTTTATGTCCCTGGTAAAGCTGTCTTTTGGGGACTCTTGACACCTTTTAAGACTTACCTTCTGTCTGAAGTCTGTCTTCTATAAAGCTTCATCTGTATATCAAGAAACTTACCATTTCTTAAGCTCCCCATTTCCTTTATTTCTTTCAGAGTTCCTTAGATAACTCTAGTGACCTAGTTGCCAGTCAGGAAATCTTTGAATTCACCTATAATCTCCCCCCTCTATCCCCTTCCCACTTAGAAATACCCCACCTTCCTGGACTCAACCTAAGTCTTACACGTATTGATTTGTGGTTTCTTGTAACTTCTGTCTTCCTAAAACTTACATAACCAAGCCACAGTTCAACCATGGTTATAACACATTCTCAAGACCTCTTGGGGACAGGTGTCATGGGCCAAATGTTGCTTACATTTGGCTCAGAATAAACCACCTTAAATATTTTACAGAGTTTGGCATGTTTTGTCAACACCATATTGTCCAAAAATATTTATTTTGATATTTTTCTTATTGTCTACTACATAATCTCTACTTTTGTGTACACTCTCGCTCTCTCTGTGTGCATGTGTGGGTACATATACATACACATATACCAATGTGATCATACATATGTATGTAGATTTATGTGTATGTTTAGAAGAAGATGCTTCTCAAATGTTAGCTGAAATATGCTCAGTCGATCTGTGCACATCTTCTTTTACTGAAAGCAGTCTCATCAAATACATTGATTGATTAACCAAAATTTATTGAGGGCTTGCTGTATGCTAGACGTCATAATAGATCTTAGGCATATGTGTTCTAGTGAGATTTTTGCACCTCTCCCCAAAAGTTGCTTATTTCCTATCAGGGGAGACAAACAATTAAACCAATAATTATAACATATTTGGAGTCACTTAACAACAGTCAGTTATCAGACCAAAAAGCCATAGTATATATAGGATTTGGTGCTATCCATGGTTTTAGGCATTCATTGGCGTCTTAGAACATATCCTCCACAGATAAGGGGAGACGACTGTATATGTTATGACTTAGAAACATCCCCCATTGAACAATCTTCATAACCTTTCAAATGCTTAAGCAGGGGTCCAAATTTATTTCTGAGTTGTCTAAGATTATTTTTTAGAAGAAAGAGCTCATAAAAATCTAGTTAATATGCACTGCAATCCTTAAAAGAAAGCAGCAGGAAATAAAAGCAGACAGTTTAATGCATATTAAATAAATATAGAAAATAATTTTTGCTTAATTTATATTTCTTAGTGGAAGAATGAGGACTTAAATGGGATGGTAGAGAAGGAATAGAGAATAAAATTGAGAGGAGGAAGGATAAAACAAAGACTAGGAATGAAGAAGCAAAAACAAAAGGAGAAGGGGAAAGTACACAGTGGATGATAAGAGCAGATTTTAAGATGATCTTTAATTGTGTATTGTTGATATAGATTTCCTTACAACCTGTTGCTCCCCATAATCATTGTTTAAAGTAACTACTTATAAAGGAATAATTGAAACAACTTGTTATGGTAGTACCTTTTCCCAATGATAAAGAGCTACTAGAGAAATGCTTCTTCTCTGACCAAATGAAACCAATCTTTATCCATATTTCAATTTATTATAATGACGCTCATATTTAAAAGTTACAGTGAATCATATCTTTTGAAACGAGTTTTTGACAAAGTTTGTTTTTCAAACAGGATTGTCTTTGTTGGAAGACCATTTTATTGAGGCTATTATCTTTCTTTTATTATTAACCTCTTATGTCTTTTACTTTTTCCTTCCTCGGTCATGTCAAATTACTCTGGAATAGACATTGGAATCCAATGTTGAGGTTGTTCTCTATTCAGGAGAAAAATAGCTTTATGTTTCAACTATAGGCTGATCTGTAATTGCTTTGGTAAGATGATAATGGATTCTAATAACAAAACTTTTTCTATTCAGTGCATTTTGTTCTTCCTAGTATTCGCTTTTCCTTTTACCAAAATTAATACATCATAAGAACGATGGGCACTCTGCGGAACTTAATGTTCATTTGAAAGATTGGGTAGACAACAATTTGAGGAAATTGCACAAAAGTCAGGTAGATGAACAGTTTTAGAAAAATGTAAAATTTCTCCTTGATGCTTAAAAAAAAACTCCAATAAGTGTTGGAGTTTTCTCTTTCCTGCTCACCATTTGCTTTTTCTGCATATATTTATTTTTACAGGCATGAGAGTTTTTAGTAGGCATTTACTTCTCTTATCTTAGTTCTTTCTGCTTGCTTCTCTTTTTCATTTTCATGTGTTTATTTTTCTGACATGTGTTAATCAAAGTCCAAGTTACACTGCAGACTGGGACTACCTGATTAGGGCTGGTGTTATACCATTTAAAGCTAGCCCAGCTTTAAATTCATTTTGGTTTCTAAGGCTGTATTTTTCGAAATCATGCGCTTCAACCACCACCAATAGGGATGTGTGTGTATTGTCCCAGTTGTCTGTCAGTGCCCTTGCCAGCTCCTGGGTGATAGCCAATCTGAGATTCCAGAGGTTGAATGGTGAATCCATATTTTTCATCAGCTGGAAGAGCTGCAGGGCACACACTAGGTAAGGGCCTAGTAAATGTTCAGATGAATAGAGAAATGAATGTGCAAAGGAATGCAGCACATAACTGAGTTCCTTAAGGAATGAAACTGTTTGGACAAACATTTCTGTCCACAAGTATAGCCAATTAAGTGTGCAGATATCAGCAAGCATGTGTCCCAATATGTGTCCATTAGTGATCACCTCAGGCGCTCTGGTGAGTTCCTATGCAAGCAGTGCCTGACAGGAACTGCTTGTGCTATGAGTAATCAGGAGACTTCCCAGAGAAAAGGATGTCACACTTGGGATTTCACATTCAGCTTCACTTTTAGTATTGAGTGACTTCTACATCCTATTTGAAGAATCAACTCTAATTAGGATTTATGCTTGAATTACAACCTTACAGAATCTGAACTTTCTCAAGTTGATTAACAGCAAAATCATCTTTGACAAGTTGTTGAATTGAATTGGCAAGGCAAAAATTCTCCTCAAGTCCACGGGTTTCACGTTTTGCTTATGCTCTCTCATTCCATTGTGTTTTAAACCAGGTTGTTATTATATGGAGTATTTTAGCAGCCTTGATCTTGGAGACATCAAGACCATTATTCCTGTTGTTGCTGATTTAGTGTTACAGCTGCTTCCTCTTTATGTGATTTAATTTGAAGTTTCAGCCCACCAGGGGGCTATTGGTCCCCACCTATGCAGCTTTAAGAGCTGGCTGCTATTTTTTTCTGCATGGATGTTATTTCCATTCCTATTCATAGTGATTTTTCCCCTTCTATATTCATCTAGCAACAGCAAGGCACTGTTCCAGGAACTCACTCGCTCTACATAAGGCATAACATGGAACCATTTGGATGGAAAAATTATAAATTAAAATTATTCTGTTCATTTTAAAATATTCATATTGTGTTGCTCAAATGCCAGTAACTGGAAAATCATGGATAATGTCCTGTTTTTATAACCTCTTTTAGAATGTTGTAAAATCTGTTTATGTTGTCACTTAGCTGTCTCTTTTCCTGGAGTGAATTTTGTGATACAATTTTTTTTAAACGATTATTTGAGTCCAGTGTCTAATGGCATATATAATATTAAAGATAATATCACTAATTGTACCCTATTTTTTTAAATAGAAAAATATTCCATTTACAGAGAATGTTTGTAAATTTATAAGACTACAAAGAGAGCGCATGGACATGCCAGACTATTTCTTTGAAGGATAAAACTTTTAATTAAATGATTAAAACTAAGCAAAGGTTTATTATTTCTGGAAGTAGGTGTTTAATTTAAACTATGAAAACCCATATAGTCATAACACTACTGATTTTCACATGCTAAAAATATCTAACTTTTTAAATGGAGCAGGTTTTTTTTATGTCTTCTGTTCTCAGTGCTAAGTTATTGATTTTTTAATTTGGGGAAACTAGAATTTTATTTCTATCCTTGCAATTTCGATGTTGTGTGGGTGTGGGTGACAATGTGCATGTCTCAGAAAGATATACAGGCGGGGAAATGTGAAACTGTTTTTAATGTGGTTTAGATAGTTTTTTGATAAAGTAAATATCTCTCTTATTCTAAAGGAAGAATAGTGATTGGAGATTTTAACTTTATGCTGTGTATTTTTCCACCTCTGTGGAACATATTAAGGAGAATGAAGATCTTTTGCTTTTTTATTCTGTAACTTTTCAGTTCACATTCACATAAAAGCCATGTATTATATTGTTGTCTCTCTTGACTAGAAATATTTCAGTGTATTTTTAAACTCTTCTGTTCTGTCAACTAAAGACAATTAAAAATTATAATTTTAAGATACTTTCTAGAAATGTATGCTTTGGTTCAGGCTAAAGTCTTAGTATGTTTGCCTGTGTGTGTGTGTGTGTGTGTGTGTGTGTGTGTGTGTATGTGTGTGTGTTCTGAGGTATTTCAAAAGCAACAAATCACTTGAGCATGGACAAGTTTCACAAACTCATTTCATTGTTTTAACCTTGTTAATCACTTGACCTTTTAAAATAGGCTACTCATTTCATTGGATATAGATCCAAAAAGGTTCTGTGTGCCTTGAAAACCTGAATGATTCTTGTTATCTCTGTCTTATTTTAAATAACATTAGGCGATCTTAAAGTATTTCCTCTCTATTTTTGAGGGGATATTATTACAGGCTATAATATTTGAGGTCAGGAGTCTTTGTAACAACAACAACAAAAATATGTATGTGTGTATATACATATATATATATACACACACATATTTCCTAGAGTTTGATTTATGGAAAATAGGATGCAAGCTGTCAGTAAACAGGTTTTTCACCACAAACACTTATTTTATGCAGCAACCAACAACTTTTTTGAATACATCAATAAAATAGACATTTTTTTAATTGAGTAATGAAGACAGACTAGAATAGTTACTACAGGAAAAGCGGGTGTCCTATAATTAATAATATGTGAGTTAAACCTTAACTACGTTTGACATTTTTTTTCCTTGGGTTGGTGACATACTGATTAGCAAGTTAACTGCTGATGGTGCCTATTCTTTGAGCAACTATTTCAGTTCCAGGGCTTATGTGTTCAATAAAATAGGTATTCTCTGAGGTGGTGCTGAGGCTTTAGTCTCGATCAGAGTGCTTTGGAGGAAGCACAGTTGAACTGATTGGCTGTGAATGTTAATCACTTCATAGGACACACTGATAATTTACAGTATTGTTGTAACTCTCTGGTGTTTGTAAAATGAACTTAATAACCTACTGCCACCATGGGATAAGCTGCCTTTTCTCTGCAATTGAATACCCAGACTGCCTGAATAATAGTGCTGAGAAATACTGCATTAAAAAGAGTGAGCAGCTGTATGATGAACGAAACAGCTCTGCAACAGATTTGTTAATTATCTCCTTTGATTCACAGAGGGTGTTTGTGAGATATGGTTGACCAGTGAAGACACAGGGGCGTATGGCAGAGATATTGGCACCAATCTCCCCACACTCCTATGGAAACTGGTTGAAGTGATTCCTGAGGGAGCAATGCTGAGACTTGGCATGACAAATCCACCCTATATTTTAGAGCATCTGGAGGTAAGGAAAAGCACCCCATTTGCATGCTGACACAGATACTAACCAATCCGGACAGTGTGGCAGCCACAGTATCATTGCATGGGTGGGCTTCATTTAAAACCACTTTTGCTTTTTTTTTTGTCGTCCCACAGTTCTAAGAATGATGGCTTTTAAATTCCCTTCTTTGGCAGTCAACACTCCTCATTTTTGCTTCTTTATCATTAATTAATGTTGCCCAAATTTTTCAATACTTGCCACAGTTCATTGTGTCTTCTTTGTAGTCTTTCAGTTTTTCTGCACATGAATTTGCCACAGTCCTTCCATTTTGAACCCTTGTCTAATTCAGAACTGCTAATATGATACACTAACTTTGCAATTGACAGTCAATATTCATTATCTGAACTACTTTTAGCTGTATCAGGAAGGATACTGTGCCTTAAGTTTGATGGTAAGTTTTTAGTCTCATCCCTTCATCTTGAGATGCTTAGAGGTGAAATGGATCAGAGACACAGAAATCGGTACTTTCCCACTTGATTCACACATAGTTTACTATGGCACTTATATTTTCAAATAAATATCATTTTCTTTTAGAGAGTCTCCCTTTGTCTGTTATTTTGATTGGCATAATGATATTTAATGTGAACAAAGAAGGAGGTGCTCCTGAGATCCTGGTTTCGTTTGTATACCTTTAAGTAGCTAAGTGTCACATTCAAAAAATGGATATGTAGGCCTGACACGGTGACTCAAGCCTGTAATCTCAGCACTTTGGGAGACCAAAGGGAGGGGATTGCCTGAACTTGCAGGTTCAAGACTAGCCTGGGCTACATGGTGAGACCTTGTCTCTACAATAAATAAAAAAATTAGCTGGACATGGTAGCACGTGCCTGTAGTTCTGGTTACTTGGAAGGTTGAGGTGGAAGGATTGCCTGAGCCCAGCAGGTCTGTGGGGGTGACCGTGAGTATGCCACTGCACTCCAGCCTGGGCTACAGAGGGAGACTCCAACTCAAAAAATTAAAAAAAGGAAATGGACATGTGTCCAAGTAACTGTGGTACCTGATGACAAATGCCACAAAAAGGTGAGCAAGGAATATGGACGTGGAGCAACCATGTAAATAAAAAAATACGTGCTAGGATCTCTGTTACTTGAGAAGTAAAGTAATTACCTTAGATCCATATTTATGGACAGGAAATCTGATTAGTGCTGTTGGAAAGTCATGTGTGATGTATAGAAACAAGTCATTTTTATTTTTAAGCATGTTTTTTGCAATGTGTTGTGCAGAAAAATAACATTCGAAGAGCTAAAAGCAAATACAGTGGCTGAAATTTAGTGCAGAAATGCTAATAACTATCTAAACATTTAAAAGATTGTTTCTCTTTATTTGATTTCAGGGCTGTACTTGTTGAAGTTTTTGTTGAACAGCCTCCTTAATATCAACAATATATTTTAGAAATTCTGAAAACAGAATTAATAATCCAGCTACTAATTATAAACATAAAATGAGGAAATTTAGCAATTTAAATTTTGTTATTTACATTTTCCTAGCTATATCTTTCTAATAAGGGTATATGATTTATATGTTAAGTTTGGTACTTTAGACATTGTAGGATGATTATGATTTGCTATTTAAAAATAAGTTGCAGGCATATCAACTTTTACTTAACACTTTGATTCAACACTTGAAAAAGCAAGTGATTCTCTGTAAAAAATCAAATATGCTAAGAGCTGTGGCAGGCTTGCTGTGTTTGCAGTAAATGTGAGGCATACATTGTGAAGACCAGGAGATGCGCTAAGATGTGTGGTTGGTAGGAATGGAAACAGTCCTCACCAGTGTAGCATTTATGATGACATACCAGTTTCTTTGGATTGAAAAAGATATGATCAGAGATTGAGGGACCATAGCAGTTAGAGTTAGAAGCTCAGTAGGGAGTAAACACAAGGAAGAAAGCCATGTATTGGCTCCCAGGTGACTAACCAAACACTTCTTGGAATAAATGCAGCATTTTAATTGATTGCAAAATTGTAGCCACTAATACTGCATTTATAGCAAATCCTAGTGCTCAGCACCTGACGTATTACCAGAGCTGTTGTCCTCCGAATGGATACTTCAGGAGAACTTCTGAAAACCAACACAAGATGTGAAATATAACTTTATCCTCTGCCTGGAAAACACTAGTTATTTCGTTCATAGAGCATAGTTGGAGTGATAATAGGTCCTGATTGTCAGAATATTATACTGTTTAATTTATCACTTTAACATATGTATAATGTTGTCTGTCCTTCCTTTCTGCATTGTCATCCTGAGGCAATGACCTTGTCATATCTGTCTCTGGATCTATCCCATCCAATAGTGACTTAATAAATGAGTAAATAAAAAAATGAATAAACTAAACTGTGTAGCGCACACTATAGTCTTGACCTTTGAAGTCTTAACTATCTGGCTAGAAAGAACAGCATAAGGTGATGAAGTAAATGAGCTTCAAGGGTGGGAGTTTGCCTCCATAGAAAGCTACCCATTTCTGTGCACTTTATAAGCAAGCCCTTGTACCGCATCAAGGGAGAAAAGTCATCCAAAGGAAACAGAACAAAAGGAGATAAATAAACAAAGGTATGCAAGAATCAAAGATCCATACCATCTGCAGGTAAGAGCTATTAAGCTCTTCCTTCATCATTGGACAAGACCTTCACACCTTGTTGTTTCTCTTTAGCCTTCTGGGTGGCAGAGCCCAGAGCTTACAGGGTTCTACAGACACAGCCTTGTGTGACAGAAAATGTGACTGAGTTCCAGAAGGCTTATGTAGGTTCACAGTATCAGAAAGGGGAATCAGGGAAGGTAGCCCAAATCTGATAGTCCTTGATCCTGTGCCCAGTAATACATTGTATTTCTTTATTTTCCTCTCACTAGGGTTAGACCACTCTATAGAAGTCATTTGACTTACCAAGAGTACTGAATAGAGTCTACCAATAAGAGAGAGAGAAAAAAAAAAGATGATAAAAACAGAAAAGAACAATAGTAAATGAAGGTGGTGGTTTTTAGAAACTAGGGATAATTGGAACCCACTTTTGAAGTGACTACATTAATGCTTTAATACCTTCAGAATGAGGATATCTTGAGAATTTTATTGGAAGGACTCAACCTTATTGTGTTTCTGGAAATGCTTCTCACAGATTTTAATTGCATACAGTACTTCACTGGACTATTTTTCTTTCTCTTCATTTTGTCCACTTCCCATTCACCTGAGACTCAGACTTAAAGAAAAAAAACTCAACATTTTTTAAAATATTGAACTGTTTAAAGAAAAAACTAAGGAAAACACCAAAGTTTCTGTCATAATATTTTAAAATATGATATGGGAATATAAATCTATTGAGAATTTATTTTATTCTCCATATGAATAGAAGATGCATATGGCACTTAGCAAAAGATGGACTTTAAGGTTTATCAAGAGTCTAGCCAGGCATTAAGCCTCACGCCTGTAATTCTAGCATTTTGGGAGGTGGAGGTGAGAGGATTGTCTGAGCCTAAAGGCTCAAGACTAGCCTGGGCAACTTGGTGAGACTTCGTCTCTATAATAAATCAAGAAATTAGCCAGGCATGGTGGCACACTCCTGTAGTTCCAGCTACTTGGAAGGCTAAGGCGGAAGTATTGCCTAAGCCCAGCAGGACTAGACTGTGATGGCCGGGAGCATGCCACGGCACTCCTGCCTGGGTGACAGAGTGAGATCTTGAATAAATGTGTGCTGGTTAAAAGGAAAGAAAGGAGACTGTCACTAATAGGCAGACAAGTGGTGAAGTGTCTGGAATATCTACAGACCCCTATTTTCAACTTATCACTGCCTTTAAAACACAATATAGGATTTGTTTAAATTATGATATAGCTGACAATGTGATATCTCAAGCATATATAGAGTGGAAAAACACCTTGGAATTGAAGAAATATGCCTTCAGCTTATCCAATACTGTATTAAACTTGACTATACTGATAGATTCAATAGATAAAACAATAGATCAGGCCAGGCTCGGTGGCTCAGCCTATAATCCCAGCACTTTGGGAGGCCGAGGTGAGTGGATTGCCTGAGCCCACGGGTTTGAGACCAGCCTGGGCAACTTGGCAAGACCTTGTCTCTACAATAAATAAAAAATTAGCTGGGCATGGTAGCACATACCTGTCATTCCAGCTACTTGGAAGACTGAGGCAGAAGGACCACCAGAGCCCAGCAGGTCGATGCTGGGGGTGACCGTGAGCATGCCACTGCACTCCAGTCTGGGCGACAGAATGAGACTCCAGCTCAAAAAAAAAAAAAAAAAAAATAGGTCAAAAACTATATTACCTCATCCTAAAGTCTGATGGTATCTCTCCATTGCCTAAAGTATAAGAATAAACTCTTTAGCATGGCATTCAGGGTTCTTAATATACTTCTTTGTTTTAAATTCCTATTCTCTTATGTCTTTAGTGCCCTTATGATGCCTCCTGTGTAGCCTATATTTTGTTTAACCAATTTTTACTCCTGAAATTTTCACTTTACCTTTTTCCCATTACAAAATTACCATATGACGGTTGGTAGTAATGTGTTAATCAGATATACTGATATTTGCAACTATGTGTATTGGCTAATATATTGCCCCTATAGTGGCAAATAAGAAATATTTTCCCTGTGTTTGCTTTCTCATTGATATTGCAGATGTAATAACCCTGACATATCCCTGAAGTCTGACCATATAGTAAGTGAGCAGCTTGTGCATTTGAGCACTCTTAAAACTACATGGCTTAGTTTTCCCCTCCTAGTGGAAGGTAGCTCACAGCTAAGATAGTAAAATCAGACTGAAGATAATACATGTGAACCCAACAAGGTGTGATGAGACTAAGGGCTACTACTGCTAACAAGGCTTCAGAAGTCACTGGTTACTTTTTTCCCAGGCTGACTGCAAATAACAGTAATGATAAAATCAGTACAATTTGTTGAATGTGTATTACTTTCAAGAAACCATGCTGATTGCTTTATACATGTTCTCTTTTTCTTTTTACAACAAACTAGCTCTATAAATACTATTATCTTTTTTTTAATCAATATTTTTTATTTTGATACTGTGGGGTACAGTTAAGGGTTAGGTATACAAATATGCTTCATTCAGACCCCCTTGTTGATAACAGGTGTCTCCCCGTCTCCAGACAGATGTTTACTACCATTGGTCCCATCCCCCCCCATAGTTTCCCACCACCGTCAGTCACTTTCTTATGGTAATGCATTGGATGATCAAGGTCCACTATATGAGTGAGAATATGTGATACTCAGATCTTTGTTTCTGTGAGAGGTCACTCAGTATTATA